>NC_056750.1:860485077-860727280 GCF_019279795.1 Protopterus annectens
TATTTGTGGGCCTTTGCCTTTAACTGTGGACAAGGGTACTTGTTATGTAAGCAATTAACAGTATTTAATACCTTTTCTTTCTGTATAAATTTGTCTGAAGTTTGCTCACTTTAAACGAAAGCGCTAACCTTATACAGTTGTCTTGGTGTTTCTTCTTGCTTGGTTTTATTTAGTTTTCAGCTTTTCTGTTTGTATTTGAGGATCTCAAAATTGCAGATTCGCTAGTTGTAAGTTTGATTAAAAGAAACTATGAAACCATACGTTTGATAAAACGACAATTGAACAATTGCGTTTTCTTAATTTTGATAGTAAACGTATCCTATTTACTTATGTCCTATGAATTTCTGTTAAAACAAAGGAATAAATTAATAAAGACCATCACTTGTAACATTTTGGGTCTTGATTTTCGGTCTCTGTTTTTCATTGATCGTGATGTCTGTCCACCTCTACATTTTGGGTCTTGATTTTCGGTCTCTGTTTTTCATTGATCGTGATGTCTGTCCACCTCTATTAAATCAAACTCTTCCTTTGCGTAATTTCTTCTAAACTGAGGACTCACTGTGTTCTGTATCCTGCGGCATCCTACAGAAAGTTCCAGAACATCCTCCTTTGACTTTTCAGCTGCATCCTGTTATGTGTTTATCTTTCATGTGAGGACTCGCTTGTCCCATCACTTTAACTTGTACTGGTTTCCTATTGAAGGCTCCAGAGTATTTTCATGTGGCAAGTGATCAGACGTTTTTCCTTAATTTGGGGACTCCCCATTCGGTCATGCTGTGATGTTACCAGATATGTTATTCTGTACTAAGTCCTTCATTCACAGGTAATCCATAATTTCCGTTACTTTTCCAACTTCTCTGTTACTAATCCTGGTTTGTACTTCCCCTTTTTTTTCCTTTATTGTATTGTAAAATTTTTCATGTTTTTGCCTTTAATTCTCATCAATTATCTTTGGTGCTGCCTTTATTTGTATTGGTTAATTTTGCTTTCTCATTTGCATTAACATTGGCACCACCTTAAATCTTTTTTTCTTTCCCATGTTTATATTTCTATTTCAGATTTCTTTCCCCACCTGTATCATTTTGGGAAATTCATTGTTCCTTCATGTAACATTACCTGTTAGACTTTCTACACTAAATGTTTAACCTTTACTAATCTGTTTTATGTTCCTTTTTGATCTTTTTTTTTGTGTTGTGTAATTTTCCATATCTGGGTGCCTTTGCCTTAATTTATTTTCAAATTTCTTTGGAGCTACTTTTTTGTATTCATTTAGATTGGCTTTCTACTAACCTTAAATACTGCACCTTAGACTATTGTCCCATGTCCATATATTTTCATACCTTTCAAAACTCTCTAGGGCTTCTTTATATTTAAACACTTCCACAAGCAGCTTTGTATTCAATATGGCCAAAGAGTTCTTGGTCTGTATAATGTTTTTCATGAGGCTTGTGTGTATGGTCTTTTTAGACTTGTTTGCTGTTGGTGAAGCACCCACCAAGAGGAGAAAACGCTGAGAAGAAAGTAGCCACTTTTGAGATTTTAAGTATTTTGCTTCAGATTATTTAAGTTTTTCTGCATTGCCGCCTACTTTTGAGCATTTTCTGGTTTGTTGACTTGATTCCTGTGTTGGTAACTATTTAGAACAACCTAGAGCTGATTACTGAATTTCCTGCCTGCACTTATTTTTAAAATCATTTTTTTTCTTAAAACTTGCATTTTATCGGTCTCTGGCCTAGCACTCGTGTGGGGTCATTTACTGCACTGTTCTAACTTGTTGATACTTGTGAACCTCTGCTTTCCTTAAAAAAAAAAAAAAAACAAAATCTTGCTTTTTTCCCACTTTTCTGAGATTTAAAATAGTTGTTACAGATTTGCTGATCTGAACTGTTTGTAAGTTTCTTGGAGGCTATTTGCTTGGGCTAAAGGGGAAATCTCTGTTCATCAGTGGCAGTGATAAACATTGAGCATCCTGCCTGCCCCTGTGGGAGTGGTTACTGCCTTGAAACTAGTTTTATTGGCCAGTTTGGGTAAATTCCTAACTCCTTGATCTCCCTCTCTTAAATCCCTCTTTTGCGCGTTTTTGCGCATAGCGCAACATCGGGCAGCGCTGCCTAATTGGGTTTAAACTATTCCTGGCTCCACGAAGTCTGCTCTTCACTTTTTCCCTTAGAACTGCTCTGTCTCTCAAATTAAACACCATATTCTCATTCTAAGGCCCCTCACTGGTCCAAATAAGTAATTTTACAAGTTAGCACTAATAAGCCATAAGCACTACTTACTCTTAAACTCTCTACGATTACCTGGTCTCCCCTGTTGGTCTGTTTTAATTCAGTTCCCTATATTCCTCTAGTATGTCCAAAGGTCAGTCAGTGGTTTCCTCTCCAGTCCAGCTGGTGAATCTGGGAATTTTGAGGCAATATTACAACTGAAACTGTACACGGACAACCCTCTCCTCCTCCAAACAGGTTCAGATATGTGAGAGATGCAACCATATATCCAAAGTGGAGGCTGAGCTCTCTCATCTCAAAACTGGTGTAACTAGTCAGAAGGTAACCTCACACAACACAATTCCAGTATTATAGTCCCACCACAACAGCGAACCAAACGCATAAAAACACAAAAACATACTCTGAGGTTCTAAATAAAAATCTACCTAAGCAACAGAGACCTCCAAAGCAGACATCCAAGCAAATGCTACCCCAAAACAAAACACGTACAACACCTAGCACACACAGTCAGTGTGCCAAGCAGTCACAGCTCTTAAGGCTGAATAACACACCTGATACTCTTGTAATAGGTGACTCTATTGTCAGACACACTGACGTCCCGCTCACCAGGCTGAATAAAAGAGAAGGTCACAGTGAGCTGCCTGTCTGGCGCTAGGATCCACCACATAACGCAAGCACTCGGGTCACTCCAAAGCAAATACAAATATGACTCAGTCATTGTACATGCTGGCGTGAATGACCTGAAACGTACCTCCCTCGACTACATGAAGAGAGACGTAGAGGAGCTCCCTGATCATGTAGCCCAGGCCGGTATAACCCTGACCTTGAGCAGCATCTTACCCTCACCTAGAATGATGCCACAGTATAAAGACAAAATGATCGATTTTAACAATTGGCTAAAATTTTGGTGTCATTCAAAGGGGATCTAGTGTCTGTCAGCCTGGGATGACATACTCGACAAGCCACGTTGCTTCGCTAGACAGCTTGCACCTGTCACCCCTGGGCTTTTGGATATTGGCAAAGGCTATTGCCACCCCATAGTGCATTTTTTTAGGCAAGGCTCAAAAGTCAAACCCACCTCCATAGACAGAGCAAGGAACAAGAAACTAAGGGTGATGCTGCTAAACGCCAGAAGTCTTGACCTCAAGATGCATGCACTCAAAGCTCTCCTCAGTATGGAGAACATTGATATCTGTGCAGTGACGGAAACCTGGTTCAAGGCTCCAGGGAGCACCCCAGCACTACCAGGTTATACCTCATATCATGCTTTTCAGCCCCAAAACCCGGACCGAACCACACAAGGAGGGGGAGTTTCCATATTTATCAAGGATATCCACACCTCCAGGTTAGTGGCATTGCACGAAGTATCGGAGACCATCCATGTGCAACGGACAGTGGACAAGACTGCTTTTCAATTTATAGCATCCTACAGACCACTGTCAGGAATCCCACTCTGCTTTCCTGAAAACATTGGAGAACATGAAGATCTCTCCGAACACCATTATATCGGGCGACTTCAACTACCCAAACATAGACTGGGAGCATTACTCAAGCCCCAGCACCTTAGCCCAAAGGTGCCTGGCATTTATAAACTTAAATGCTATGGAACAACTAGTCACCACTCCCACAAGAGGTGAAAACATACTAGACCTGAACATTACCAACATGGGGACTCTATGCTCCATACCAGAAGTATATCCCTCATTGGTAAGATCAGACCATAAATTAATTTCACTGGCTATCCACATCCCGACCCCACCCCCTGCCCAGAAAACCACAGTGAAAAACTTCTCAAAAGCGAACTTCACACTTCTCAAAACTGAAGTGGAATCCGTCAAGCCCCCAGAGCCAGTGGAAACTACGGCCCAAACAGCAGAATCCTATATAAATGCATTCGGCGGACATCTTCAGGAATGCATGGATCATGCTATCCCCAACAAAATCAAGACCCAATCATCCAAAGGCAGGCGTCCAGTCTGGTGGACCCCAGCCATAATTAAACTGTACAACAGAAGGAGGAAGCTACTACATGATAGTGCAAAATCCCTAAAAGGGAAGTCATCTCTGATCAGTACTAGCAAAAACTTACGATCCCTCATAAAATCCTCCAAGGCCAGCTTCGAGAGAAAAATTGCACAGGACACTAAAGACAATCATAAGGCTTTTTTCAGTTAGGAACCTGGGATGCAACTCCCAGACTTGTTCTGAGTTGATTCTAAACGACAAAAAATGCACTGAACCCACAGACATCGCCAATATCCTGGCAGACAGGTTCAGTGCAAACGTCTCCACCCCCCCCCCCCCAAAGAGCAAGTATCTATCCCGGCAGAGTGCAGCCTCCCAAACATCTCTGATGCTCGGGTGAAGGCCGCCCTCTCCAAAGCAAAAAAACACTGCTTCCATGGGACCAGATGGCGTCCTGGGTTGCGTCCTACATGAACTCCAAGAAGAACTAATCCCTCAAGTAAAACTGCTGTACAATCTCAGCCTCACTACAGGATATGTGCCCAAAGAATGGCATACAGCAACAGTGGTCCCACTCCACAAAGGTGGCGCCTCTGCTGACCCTAAAAACTATCGCCCCATAAGCCTGACTAGCCTAGTCTGCAAGGCTATGGAGAGGATCATCATGGAACTCATAAACAAGGACATTGGGGACCTACAGACACTAGATCCTACCCAATTTGGCTTAGTCAAGGGCAGATCCTGCCTTTTGAACCTGGTCGACTTTTTCGAAACAGTCACCAAGGCCATAGATGAAGGGAAGGTAGTCTACACAGCCTCTCTGGATCTCGCAAAGGCATTTGACACAATACCCCACTCGGGGCATCATAGATAAGCTATCCAGCCTAAAAATAAACCCCTATGTCACAAGATGGGTCGCAAACTGGCTCAGACAGAACTGAGTCAGAGTTGCTGGAGAAATGTCAGACTCGAAACCGGTCACAAGTGGCGTCCCACAAGGTTCTGTCCTGGGACCTCTCGTTCGATATTTACTTTTCTGAGGTACAGGCCAATGTGGGAGTACTATGGCTCACCAAGTTTGCAGATGACTGCAAAATGGGCGCCATAATCGACTCTCCAGCTGACGCAAACATCCTTCAGAAAGGTCTCGCAGAGACAGATAACTGGTGCCAGAGCCATGGTCTAAAGCTAAATGCCAAAAAGTGTATAGTCATACCCTTTGGCAAAAACAATGTGCCAACAAATTACCACATAGGTGGTAACCCATTAAGTACAGAGAAAGTAATTGGGGATCTGGGGACCCAAGTTGATAGCAATCTCTCCTTTGACAACCACATTGCCAAAGTGGTTAGAAAGAACTTCTACATAGCCCACCTCATCATGTAAGTATTCACATGTAGATCGAGAGGTAATCGTGCCCCTTTATTCATCCCTCATCAGGCCCGTCATAGAATACATTGCCCCCTTTAGGATGTACCTTACCCGACACCTGCAGCAATTAGAAAGACCCCAAAAGTACCTCACCAGGAGGATCAGGGGACTCAGATGCCATATGCTGCTCGGTTAAACTCCAGCTCTACTCAGTTGCATACTGCCTGCTTAGAGACTATGCCTAACATATAAATCCAACCCATAATTAATGGACATGCTCCACCTCAGTAAATCTAAATCCCTTAGAACCACACGTTAGAGGGACTTGAACCTCAGCACAGAAATAAATAGAACATGCTGGAGGGACAGATTCATAACCCAGAGGCTCCCTTCACTCTGGAATAGAATTCCAATTCTTTAGGCAGAGCACCTCACTGACTCTCTTCAAGAAGAATCTCGAGTGGATGGGGGGTCGTAGGTTTGTCCCGGGGATTACTTCCGTGTCACTATTAGACAGAGGCACAGTAAACTAAACTTTAAAAAGGGCACAGTATACTCAAATCAAGGGGTGGCGTAAGCCAAACACAATCAGGCTAGGCTTATAAATGCCCCAGGGCAGATAGCCTAGTATGAACTTATGAAGCTTTCTGCAGTTTTATCTTGTGCAGGTATTTTTCTTTCTTCCAATTTCTCTCCATCTCTGAATGTCTATCTGGGAACTCTGGACGTCTTACACAGCATTGTTTCACTGTTGCGGTCATTACTCTTGGATTATCCTGCTTGCAGGCTACTCGCGGTTGGCCTGAATTCCAAAGTCCTGGTCCAGCGTCTGTTGCTGTTGCCTCTTCCCTGACGTCTGCACCAGGGGTATAAAAGATGCAGCCGACGCTATTTTCTTCAGTCTTTCTTGCCGCGCGGTGCCCGAAGCAAAAGCAGTTCGTATTTTAGTCTGCCGACTCCTGAGATTTTCAAATCCGAATTTCAGAACCGAAGTCTTCATTAAAGCTAAGTACCCCGTTGGGGAAACTTCTTTCTTGCTCCAGACCGATGTCAGAAAAAGTTAACAATTGTATTTCTTGTGGGAAGCAAATACCTCATAAGGATTTTCACTCTTACTGTATTCCTTGCCTAGTTCCTGACCACACCGTTGCTAGCTATCTGTTTTGTGCTAAATTTAACCAATGCACTATTGAGCGTTGGTTCGATTTTGTATTTCATTACTTTGGCCGAAGGTTTACTTATAAAATGCCATTAGAACAGCCAACCGGAGTTTACAAAAAACGCAAGGACAAGGAAAAGAATAGGCAGCCAAGGTCCAAAATAGACTAGGCCTCTAGGCCAGTCGCTGGTTTGCAGTGAGGCGCTTTCGCAGCCCCTGGTGCCCACTACCTCAGAGCCACAGGCTGCTTCCGACTCCCACGTGGAGCAGACTGGATCTCTGGATACTCAAGGTATTGGACACTCGGAAATCATTCCCTCAGATGGGTCTGGAGCCGCTGAGCAGGCATCTGCTTCTGAGGGTGTCTTCAGACCTACACAGCTATACGTTAAACCATCTTCAGCTTCAAAGACTAAAGCAGCTCTAAAGACAAAGAAACAAGTACAGCATTCTCCTACTCAGACTTCCATTCCTAAAAAACAGATGCTTAAAATGGCCGAAGACCTAATTACTTTGATCAGGGGTTCCCATCCCCCTCCTGATAAAAGGCCTAGGCAAGAGACAGAATATGGTTCCTCTGATCAGGTTTCTATTTCCTCTGATTCCTCTTCTGAACAGTATTATTCTATTCCCCCCTATGAGGATTCTGATGCTGAAGAAATTCATTCCTTCAGCCTCTCCTCCTGAGGATTATTCTTTTGGGGAAACTCTTTGGACCTCTTCAAGAGGAACCTTGACGATTGGATGGGAGAGAGGAAATTCACCCCAGGGATCACGTCAGTCGCCCTGCTAGACAGGGGTCCAGGAAACTAAATGTGGGAAGAAATAGCCAGGGGATTGTTATGGCTAGGCTTGTATAGGCCCTAGGGCTGATAGCCTAGTACCAACCTATGGAAACACTGCATACCTTGATGGAACATTTCCACTGGGAGAGCCAAGATTACTCAGAATCTAAGAAAAGGCTCAGATTTTCTGCTATTACCTCAGCACAGACCCCTTGCTATTCCTCCTGTTCTAGATATTGTGGATGATGTTTTTTCAGAGTCCCCTGACTCTTTACCTCCTGCACCTGCTAAGCCTGACAGATGCTACAGGGTCAAAGATTCTCATAAATTCCTATATAAAAACCCCGCTGCTGACTCAAACTATATCTCAGGGTCCCAAAGGGGTCAAAGCTTCCACTGCAGAAATCCTGTCCCCTCTGATAGGGATTCTAGGGCACTGGACAGATGGGGGAAAAAGTTTGCACTTCTGCTACCTTGGCTGTAAGGTTTTTAAATTGTCAGTTTCATATGCTTAAATATCAGCAATAGTTACTGTCACTGCTTAAACAGAAATGATGACATTCAGAATGTTCAGAGAACAAGGAAATGCAGTATTTATTGCATGCAGCTGAACAAGTGGGAAAGCATACTTTGCAATGTGGTTATTCACTGGAGGCCTCTTGCAGGGCTGCTGTTACAGGTTCTGTTATTAGAAGGCATGCTTGTTTAAAGCAACAGAATCTACCTGATCATGTTAAAGCAAAATTATTAGATGCTCCATTACAGCATGATACTTTGGTGCTAAAGCAGAAGAGGTGTTGAAGAAAATGTAGGATAAAACGAAATCAATGCAGGCAGTTGAGGATTTTTTTTCAGGTACAGCCACCCAGATTTAGCAGGAATTGGCCTACCAAAAATTGGTCCTTTCCAGTGTCAGACAGGCCTCAGAGGCAGATACAGACGTCCCAGAGGCAGATCTCGGCCCCAAGGCTCATACAGGCCTAAACAATGGGGTGCTCCTACCTCCAAAAGCAGAGAAGACGAATCACAACCTTGCAGGAAACTGTCCCAATGACTTTCTTCTGCTAGATCCCAGCACTTTTCTTTTGGCAGCCACCTTAGGGGGAAAACTAGCGCTTTTTTCACCAAATTGCTAAATGATTACCCAAGACAAATGTGTCTTGAACAGTGTCCCAGGGCTACAGGTTCCATTTTCACACCCTACCAAGGGCAAAAGGTATGCTAGACCTACCACACAATCAATGGACAGAGGCGCAAAAACAAATTACAGCCCTCATGGACACTAGGGCCATTCAGTAAGTATCACAACAAGAGCAGGGGCAAGGATTTTACTCTACTTTTCTTGGCGCCCAGAAAGGACAAAACCTGGAGACCAATACTGGACCTGTCTATACTAAACACGTTTCTGGAGGTTCCAAAATTCCAGATGTTGACTCTACAGCAGCTACTGCCCATGCTGGGCAAGAAGGCTTGGCTCGTAACTTTGGACTTGAGGCATACCTGCATGTCCCAATCAGACAATCTTGCAGAAGATAGCTCAGATTCATAGCTGGCTCAATGCACTACCAATTCTCTGCACTGCCCTTTGGCTTATCTACTGCACCCAGGGTGTTCACAAAATGCTTGACACCAGTAATTGAGTTTTGCAGACAGAGGAATTCAAATATATCCCTACTTGGACGACTGCCTTATTCAAGCAGTGAACAAAGACTTTCTGCTAAAGCATCTGGCGTTTGTAAAAAGATTACTAATTTGCCTAGGGTACACAGTAAACGAAAAGAAATCAAAACTAGTACCCTCTCAAGAGATAATATTCCTGGGTGCAAGCTTAATACAACTGCCCAGATGGCTTATCTCACGCCAGACACGCAAAGACAACTGACTTCTTACTTCAAAAAGTTGGCACCAAAGACCCAGTTATCTGCAAGGAAAATCCTGCAGGCCTTGGGCTTCATGGCAATCTGCATTCTACTAATTCCATATGTCAGACTGCATATGAGGAAACTACAATGGTATCTAAAAAGTGTTTGGACTCAGCATTGCCACAGCCTGGATACAGTAATTACCTTTATTCCCTGCCTGCAACAGGAATTTTGATGGTGTGTGCAGGCCTGTCACCACAACAAGGGTCTGCCATTCACTTTACCCACAGCCAGACAGAAACTGACAACGGATGCATCAGATTATGCCTGGGGGGCCCATATGGCAGGAAAATGTGTTCAGGGCACATGGCCTGCAAGCCAGATGCATCTTCATATCAATCAAAAAGAGATGCTAGCTGTTCAGAATGTCCTGACAGCTTTCAAGGATCTTCTTCATTCAGGACAGCTACTGATAAAGACTAACCATACTACGGTCATGTGGTATGTAAACAAGCAGGGAGACACTCCTACCCCCTCTGCAGACAACCAATGACCTTGTGGGCTCAGCATTGACTTATCAAGTTCACCTGCAAGCACAATTCCTGCCAGGAAAAACAAATACTCTGGCAGACTAAGCAGAAACCTCATGGATCCCCACGAGTGTAAACTGGATCCACAAGTCTTCAGCATAAGAAAATGGGGATGCCCAGACATAGATCTATTTGTTTCCCCTCACAACTGCCAATTAGAGATTTTGCTCAAGGATTTATCACAAACAAGCATGGAGAGTGGACACCTTATCCTTCAGCTGGAAAAACCTAACAGTATATGCCTTTCCTCCACTGCCTCTCCTTCCCAAGGTACTCTTAAAGGTCAGACAAGAGAAGCCCAAAATTATTCTTATTGCACCAGACTGGCCACGCCAGCACTGGTGCCCATTCCTAAAGAGCTTGTCTGAAGGTCCAGCATGGATATTGCCTCAAACTTCCCACTTGCTCACCCAATAACAAATCTGATCCTGCACAGCCAACTCAGGACCCTAAATCTGGCAGTATGGCAGATAATGTAGCCATTCAGAACACTCCTCTTTCAAAAGCTGTTACGGATGTTATCTTGGAGGCCAGGAAGCCCCAGTACCAGAAAATCTTATCCAGAAAAATGGAAGAAATTCTGTGCTTGGAACCAGGAACAAGGCATTGACACGTATGTACCAAATATTCCTCAGATTTTACAATACCTAACTGAGATGCTGGACAAAGGCCTTTCCTTTTCATCAATTAAGATTGATGCCTCTGCCATTTCAGCCTATTACAATACGGAACCACCTATCTCTTCTCATCCTTTAATAAGGCAGTACCTCAGAGAGGCCAGAAACATCAGGCCTCCAGGAAGAGTACCAATTCCGGCATGGGACCTCAGTTATGTCTTGGAAAAACTCACACTACCTCCTTTTGAGCCAGCCTCAACAGCTGATATAAAAATCTTATCCTGGAAAACAGCTTTGCTCCTAGCAATAACCTCTGCAAGGAGAGTCTGAGTTACACTCATGGCTGTGGAACCTTTTATCATTTTTCATCCAGACAGGGTTTCTCTGAGGACAAACCCAACATTTATGCCTAAGGTGGTGTCCAGTGTGGCCCTCAACCAAACCATTCACTTGCCTACCTTTTATCCAAACCCACAGAACAAGGGTGAGAAAATTCTGCTTTCTTTGGATATACACAGCTACGCTTCTAATTAGACAGAACTAAAGCTTTCAGAAAGACTGAGCAACTTCTAGTGTCATATGCTGCAGGATCACAAGGAAGGGCTATCTGTAAACAGACTATTTCTAAATGGATAGGTCATTGCATCCGTTTCTGCTATTCTCAGCATGGCAAATCGGTGCCTAAGGGCAATGGGCCTCATTCTGCCAGAGCAGCAGTCACTTCAGCAGCCTTCTCAGAGGAGTACCAACCAAAGACATCTTAGAGGCTGCAACTTGGAGTTCAGTGCACAATTTTACAAAGCACTACCCACTTACCTCTTTACTGTAAATCCAGAGCAATCTTTGCCACTGCAGTTCTGCAGGGCCTCATAGCCTCTCCTAATCCTGTTTCTCAGCCACCCATCCTCAGCTTTGGGATTTAACCCAAGAGTAATGACTTTAACAGTGAAAACATGAACATAGTACAGTTGTGTACCTACCATAAATGTAGATGTTCGAGTGTATTCACTTCTGCATTCCAGGTTACCCTCCCACCGTCCCCCTTTCTTTTGCTGGGGTTTATCTGTACTTCTCTATTCTATACAACCTATGTGGTGTATTTACTTGTAGTTGAAGGAAATGTTACTTTAGTGCATGTATGCTTATTGGCATATGTTTAGCCTACCCTTTTGGGGGCACCTGACATCTGGTGCAAGAAAAACTGAAGAAAATGGCGTCTGGTGCATCTTTTAAACCCCTGGCGCACTGACGTCAGGGAAGAGGCGACGGCAACTGACGCCGGACCAGGACTTTGGAATTCAGGCCGACTGCAGGTAGCCTGCCAGCAGGATAACCCAAGAGTAATGACTGCAACAGTGAATACACTCTAACAGCTACATTTATGGTAGGTACACAACTGTACTTTTTTTATCCTGTGATTTGTGTACCCAGCTGTTTCTTTAACCTACTTCTGTCCATGACACGTTATATAAAATATGGTCTGCATGTCTGTCATCGTGGTGAGATTTTGTTAAAAAATCACTAATGTAATCTATGCATCTGTAAGCATTCCTTTATCCACAAATGTGGGTCCACCTCGTAAAGGCGCTCACAAAGACTTGAGGATTTATTTAGATGTTCATCGTGCATACAGCTGCAGTCATAACAGATGGGTTCTCCTGCCGTCAGGCGGGTCCTCAGTCGGCCGAATTCCAAAGTCTAGGTCCGGCGTCTGTTGTCGTTGCTTCTTCCCTGACAGTGTGACAGGGGTATAAAAGAACCAGCCGACGACATTTTCTTCAGTCTTTCTTGCCGCGCGGTGCCCGAAGCAGATGCAGTTCGCAAGTGCCGGTCGGCCAGCTCCTGAAATTACGAATATTTTGCAACCGAAGTCTTCTTGAAAGCTAAGTACCCCGTTGGAGAAACTTTTCTTGCCTCAGACCGATGTCAGACAAAGTTAATAATTGTATTTCATGTGGGAAGCAAATACCGCATAAGGATTTTCATTCCCTCTGTATTCCTTGTTTAGGCTCAGACCACGACGTCTCGGTCTGTTGTTTTTGTGCTACATTCAACAAACGCACCATTAAGCGTCTGGCAGAGTTCGCCCAGCATTATTTTGGCAAAAAATGTAACTATTTTATGTCGTCTGATACTCAGACTCTAGTTTTGACTAAAAAGCGCAGAGATAAGGACCGACACACTAGGTCCACGGCCTCTACCGACACCACGCCAAAGCTGACTACAGGTGGTCCGGTTCTCAGCGAGGCGCCTACGCAGCCCCTGACTACTGCCGACACTTCATTGGCAGTGTCTTCTGTGCCCGAGGTCACAGGCTCCTCTGCCCACACCCCGACTACAGATACCGAAGCCACTCTTGGTGGTGAATCTCAAAATGTAGACAGGTTTGCCTCCTCTCAAGGTGTCTTCAGACCTTCCTCTTCTTTTTCCATCAAGGCTTTCACTAAGTCTAAAGCAGCCATGCATTCTAAGAGACAAGCTACACTGGGCCCATCTCCAGGCCCCATGCCTAAAAAAACAGATGCTTAAAATGGCTGAGGATTTAATTACTCTTAGGGGTTCTCAACCCCCCCACCCCCGGACAAAAGGCCCAGAGTGGAGGAAGAATCCTCCTCCTCCTCTGATCAGGCCTCCATTATATCAAAGCACTCTGATGAACAGGAACATTCTTACTCCCCTTTTGAAGATTCTGATGCAGAGGAGTCCATTCCCTGTGTATCCCCCCAGAGGATTACTCATTTGGGGAAACCTTGCATACCTTAAGGGAACACTTCCACTGGGAAGGCTATGAGTACTCAGATTCCAAGAAAAGGCTTAGGGATTTTCTCTTGCTACCTCAGCACAGGCCTCTAGCTATACCTCCTGTCTTGGACATACTAGATGATGTGTACTCGGAGGCCTGCCTTAACCCGGATTCTTTACCTCCAGCCCCAGTCAAGCCTGACAGGTACTACCGGGTTCCTGACTCGCACCAATTTCTATACAAAAGCCATGCGGCTGACCCAGAAACTATCTCACAGGGCCCCAAGGGAATTAAGGCCTCCACTGCTAAAAATCCATTACCTTCAGAGAGATATTCCAGATCCTTAGAAAGGTGGGGAAAAAAGGTATATACCTCTGCCACCTTAACCATGAGGGCATTAAACTGCTATTTCCATATGCTAAAGTACCAACAGTTTCTGTTATCACAATTGCGAAGTAAAATGTCACAACCTGAACAACCAGACTTGGAGTTGCAGGATTTGATGCATAGTGCAGAACAGGTGGGTAAACATACCTTGCAATGTGGTTTTGATGCTCTAGAGGCCTCATGTAGAGCTGCTGTTACAGGAACAGTCATACGTAGACATGCCTGGCTCAAGGAGCAAACCTTACCAGATCATGTCAAAGCGAAATTACTAGATGCCCCTCTACAAAAGGATGTATTATTTGGTGCTAATGCTGAGGAGGTATTAAAGAAAATGGAGGAAAAGGCTAAATCAATGCAAACAGTGAAAGATTTTCTACAGGTACAACCCCCACGTTTCAGTAGAAATTGGCCTTCCAAAAATTGGTTCTTTCCAGCCACGGACAGACCCCAAAGAGGTAGATACAGGCGCCCGAGGGGCAGAGGGCAATCCCAAGGATCGTTTAGAGGCAGACAATGGCAAGCTCCTACACAGAGGTGGTGAGGATAGTTCGCAGCCATTCAGAAAGCAAGCCCAATGACTTTCCCCTTTGCATGCCAATCAAGGCTCAAATGGCAGCACCCTTAGGCAGAAAACTGGCATTATTTTCAAAAAATTGGCATATTGTCACAAAAGACACATGGATCCTGGACATTATAAACAGAGGCGGCAGATTCCATTTTCACACTCTTCCAAAAATGAGGCATGCCAAACCTGCCACACAATCAAAGGGCAGAGGCACAAAGACAAATTTCAGATCTCATGGACATGAAAGCTATTCAAGAGGTACCTACTCACGAACAAGGTCAAGGTTTTTATTCCAAACTATTCCTGGTACCAAGGAAGGGAAAAGATTGGAGACCTATTTTGGACCTATCCATCCTAAACACATTTTTACTCGTACCAAAATTCAAGATGCTCACTTTACAGCAGCTTCTTCCCATGCTGGGCAAGGAGTCTTGGCTGGTAACATTGGACCTCAAGGAGGCATACCTGCATGTCCCAATCAGACAAAATTGCAGAAGATACCTCAGATTTCTTGCAGGTTCAACCCATTATCAATTCTCTGCATTGCCCTTTGGCTTATCTACTGCACCCAGAGTATTTACGAAATGCCTGGCATCAGTAATTGCCTACTGCACACTTCAAGGGATACAAATGTACCCCTATTTGGACGACTGCCTGATCCAAGCGGACAGCAAGCACATACTTCTGGAACATCTGGCTTATGTAATAATGTTGTTGAATTCTCTGGGATACACAGTCAACAAAAATAAATCAAGGCTATTACCCTCTCGGAAAATAATTTTCCTGGGTGCCAACTTGGACACAAACACCCAGATGGCCTACCTCACGCCAGAGAAGCAGGGGCAACTAGCTCAATACTTCAGAACACTAGCAATTTTCACCAGGCTGACTGCAAGGAAAATTCTGCAGGCTGTGGGATTCATGGCATCTTGCATCCTACTAATCCCATGTGCAAAGCTGCATATGAGGAAACTGGAAATATGGTCTGCATGTCTATCATCGTGGTGAGATTTTGTTAAAATTCGCTAATGTAATCTATGCATCTGTAAGCATTCCTTTATCCACAAATGTGGGTCCACCTCGTAAAGGCACTCACAAAGACTTGAGGATTTATTTAGTTCCAACAGTACTTTTCTCCTTTGCTAGCTGTTTTTTCTCTATATCCTGGACCCCTTGTCTTTTGATCTGGACCAGAACTTAGGGAGGCCCATGTAGGTGTGGATGACTTCGGACCTACCAAAGAGGGAGATGCATGAGAAGTGATGGCTCTTGCTGTGTTTTAATAGAGATAGCACAGTAGTCCTTTGTAAAATTCCTTCACCCAGAAAAATGTCTGTTTAAGGGGCAGATAATTGCCTTTTATTTGCGAAGAGGCACAGTTGGGGGATACTTTTTCTGATAGCTTGTGAAAACTTGACAGATGCACTTGGAGTGGATTGCTGCTTTCATGCTGTAGCTTCCATATTTTGACAAAAACCTTTGCCCATAAGTGCCTTCTCTGACAACCTTCAAACATCCCCTCTTAGCTTAAAAAGATGGCAGAAATTCTATCCCGGGATAGTATTAGTTGCTCTGTTCAGTGCCAAATGTCTTTAATCAGTCAATGAGCTGTGTCCACTCCATGTCAATATACTAGATCTGATGTCAGTTTAATCCTTTACTGTGGGTTTGGTTCCGTATCTCAGAACCAACTGTACTGTTCCAGCTTGCGCCTTCCAAAAGAATTCATGAGCTTAACCTTACCCATAATGTTCCTTTATGGATTACCTCCGATTGTTTGTTGCTTTTAGTGCCAAACGCATTTATCTTGCCAGCTCTCGTGCAAGCTTATTTGTTCAAACTTGTGTTCTTCAGAACTTTTTTGTTATTACTAGTCTGTTTTTTCACTTGGTTCCTCTAGCCTTTTTTTTCTGAGTACTATCACAGGTGGTTCCCCTCTTTCGCTTTCTCTTTACTATTATAGTAATCTGTTCTACCATTGTTGGTACCTTTCTTCTGTCCTTTTTTTCAATTACCACTATGGGAAATTTCCATACTATTTTCTTTGTGTGCTTGTGTTTTTCTGCCATTCTTCCATGAACTGAGAAGGCTAAAGGTACTTCTGGCTTCAAAAAATGCCAGAAGTGTGATCGTAAATTACCAAACTCTGAATCTATTGCTTGGGTCCGGAGCACTTTCAAGAAGACTACAGTCTGTCATGACTTTTGTCTCTGGGACATTGTAGAAAGAAAAACACATCTTAAAAAGCCATATAAAATCTAGCTTTGAGGTTGGATCTGTTAAATCTATAACTGACATTGGCTGCCCTTCATCCAGACATGAAGGATCTAAGTAGAAGAACTGCTTGGTTCCAGCAAGCCAGTTAGTGGCTGACTTTCCTAATTACCCAATTTTCAGTGGAACCGACTTGGGAAACTGCTTCTACTGTTGGTGTCTACCTCTGCAATGACAATTTTGGCTCCCATTAGTGTTTTGGACCAACCAATTTCTAGTCCTTTCCACCAAGAACTTCACGGAGTCAAATATTTTGAGACTGGTGGGACCAGCTCCTGGTGGCAGGGGGTTGGCCACTTTTCTGTTCCTAGCCTGTCTTTCTGTGGAGCTTTACCTGTCTTTACACCAGTTCTTGTTCTTCTGACTCCAGATGTGCCTTTGGAGTTCCCATTTCCAATAGTCCTGGCTTTGACTGTCTCTGTACCCGTGAGATCTGCACCTCTGGCACTAACTGCCCTGAGCTCTTCAGTTGTGTTGGGACCAGAGTCGTCCTGGGGTTGAACCTTCATTGTCTGTTACAGGGAGAGTTGTTCCATTCTGGTGGTGGAGCCATCCATGCTCCTCGGGGCTTCGAAGCACGTGAGGTTGACTCCGGCTTCGGAGGCAGCTTCCTTGGTGTGGGATGGCACTACAGTTCTGAGAGAGTCTATTTTGGTTCCTGGCTCCCATTCCTTTATGGGGGTGGCCTGCTTTCCAGGCCATGGAGAGGGCGTTGTCCACTGCGGGCTCACAGTTGATTCCACTTTGGTCAGACCAACCGCCTTATCTTACCCCCTGGCTCATAGTTCCCTCCAGTCTCTGCGCTGGGACAGTGGGTGCAGAAATCTCAGGATCAAACTATGTTGGCAATGTCCTCTTCAGACCCCTCCCTGACCCATCCCACAGAGGAGGTGCCCTTGCAGTGGAAGTGCAAGAGGAAGCACTTGGACTCCCCCGAAGAGTCTTGCATTGAAGATACTAATTTAGATGAAGGTTCCCCAAAGTCGCACCAGATGTCTTCTCTAGGAGACAAGTCCCTGAGACAGAGGGGGGTGGCTGGACTTCCCCTTCAGCCTTCCTCAGAGAAATTGGTATGCCTGGAGGCTTTCCATGCCCTACCATCTACCTCTTCGATCTCTGCCTGCTGAGTAAATTGATTGCGCAGCGGGCTTTGAAGATGCCCGATCCATCAGACCAATTCTTAAGAGGCCAGACTGCATTTTATTAGCCCCTCAGGATCAGCAGCATTGGGCTAAAGGGATGCCAGTAGATGCCGTAGTGGTTGCAGCATCCAAAAATTAACTTGCTGATGAAAGTCCTACTATCCATCCTCTTAAGAGTCTAGGACGATAGATCGATTCGGGTAGGACATATAGAATTCATTGACCTTCACTCTCAGGTCCTTGTACTTTATGGCACATTTCACGATACTTTGAGATCTCATAAAGGATCTATTAGATGCTCTGAAAGGAGCAGTAACTGAGTAGCTGAGAGTTCATGACAAAGTAGCTTCCCAGCTGGCAACCATTGATTCAATATGCAGTTTGTCCATGAAGCTTATTGTGCACACAGCCGAAGGGACAACCAGGGCAGGGGGTTCTGGTGTGGCCATGCGGAGGCATGCCTGAAGCCCTTATGTGAATTTGCGGAGCCATTCAAGTCTTGTCAATGCTGCATTTTTTGAAAAATCACTTTGGTCCCTAAGTTTTTAGTGATCCTTGCCGGATGTGAGAACGATGGAAAGACCATTTTAGCCATGGGTGTACGCTTATCCAGTCCTCAGTGTCTTGCTTCAGGAACCAGAAAAGTGGGAAGCTATGGTTCAAAAAGTCCCGAGGACCTTTCCACGACTCGCGTGGCAATGACTCCCCTGAGGGCAGGGGGGGGGGGGGGTTGTTGGAGTGGAAGACACTGTGCTCGAGGCAGAGGTGGCCCACAAAATCAAGCTTCCAGGGATTCTTTCCCTGGTAACTCGTATCAGCGCTCCTGAATGGAGGCCAATACGCCATCATCTAGAGGCATTTGGGGGATTATTATTTTTGTATCTACCTGCTTGGCTAAGGATAATGGACAATTAGGTACAGAGGATTATAACCAGAAGTTGCAATATCCCATTTTCAAAATAAACCCGGACAGTCTAAAAGAATCCCCAGACGTTCCACCCAGTCACAGGGATGCAACAGTCTTAAAAATTCAAAAACTGCTTGACAGAAGTCATCCAAGCAGTCCCACCAGACCAGATAGGGTCTGGAGTTTACTTTGATTCTTTTTAGTGCCAAAGAAAACGGGGGACTGGAGACTGATTCTGGATATTGGTGTATTGAACAAGTCAGTTCAACAAACCAAATTCCAGACTTTTACGGTTCAGTCTATACTTTAAGTCTTGGGAAGAGACAATTGGATGTGCTCAGTAGATCCTCAGGATGCGTATCACACAAATGGATAAGCATTCAAGAAGATTCCTGCGCTTACGTCTGAGCGCCAGTCGTTAAGTTAGAGCCCTGCCCATTGGTCTCACCACAGCCCCCTGGGTGTTCACGAATGCATGCCAGTGGCTGCAGCGCCTTTCAGACTTCAAGAGTTCTGTGTGATGTTCTTCGTTTTCCATTGCTGTAGTCCTAACTATTGGGTATAGTCCGCATCCAGTCGGCCCGAATACCAGAGTATAAGGCTGACGTCGGTCAGGGCGCATTAGACTGACGTCAGTACGTCAGGGTACTAATGCGCATGACCGGCGTCATATCCTCAGTCTTTTTTGCCGCGTGGTCCGATGCAGAAGCAGTTTTGCGAGTGCAGGTTGGCGTTCTGAAATATTTCCGAAACCGGAGTTTCAGACCGAATCAGAGTTGGCTAAGTACCCCGTTGGGGAACATTTTGGGTCTTTCTTGCCCCAGTATTTTACCGGATGTCAGCAAAGTGAATAACTGTATTTCTTGTGGGAAACAAATACCTCATAGGGATTACCATACATTGTGTATACCTTGTTTAGGGCCTGAGCACGTCGTTGTTGGTTGCCGCTCTTGTGCTAGGTTTAACAAACGCACTATTAAGAGGAGGTTAGACTGTGCCAGATTAGTGTTTGGGAAGCGTTGCAATTATAAAATGCCGCCGGATGCTCCACGCCCGCTTCGTCCAAGAAGCGCAAGGACAAAACAGCGAAGCCTAGAGTTGATGAACCGGCAGTCCCGGACGTCGGTTCTTTAGGTGGCTCAGTGGAGCCAGAGGTTTTGCCAGGAGTTTCTATGGAGTCTCAGGCAGAAACTTTACTGTTACTGGATGTACCCTCTCAGGAGGCAGGCCAGGCTGAGGGGGCTTCTCAGGTAACTATTCTTCCCTCTCTTCCCAAAGTAGTTAGAGCCTCTCCTTCTGTTGCCAAAACTTCTTTTAGAGGTAGGCCAACTTCAGCTTCAGTAGGGGCTTCTCCTAGCCTTCGGGTTCTGTACCTAAGAAACATATGCTTAAAATGGCAGAAGATTTGATTACTATGATTAGAGGTTCTATGGGCCCTCCTGATAAGAGGCCTAGAGTGGAACCAGAGTTTGACAGTTTTGAACAGGGTTCAGGGGCTTCTGAGTCTTCTGCGGAAGATTTGCAGGAGTATCCTCATTATTCTGATTCTGATGTGGATGATGCCACTCCTTCGGCTTCTCCTCCTGAGGATTTTTCATTTTCAGAGACTCTGCATTCCATGAGGGAGCACTTTAAATGGGAAGGCCAGGATTACTCTGATTCCAGGAAGAGGCTTAGGGAATTCTTGTTTTTACCCCAGCATAGGCCCTTAGCTATACCTCCTGTGTTGAATGTAGTGGAAGATGTTTTTGCAGAGGCTTCCCTGAACCCTGATTCGTTGCCTCCTGCTCCTGTTAAACCTGATAGGTACTATAGGGTGCCCGAAGCTCATAAGTATTTGTTTAAGAGTCCTGAAAACATTGGAGGGGATAAATGTATCTCCAAACACCATCATACTAGGTGACTTTAACTACCCTAATATAGACTGGGAACACTACTCAAGCCCGAACACTCTAACCCAAAGATTCCTGGAGTTCATAAACTCAAATGCCATGGAACAACTAGTCACCATCCCCACAAGAGGAGAAAACATACTTGATCTCATCATCACGAACATGGGATCAAAATGTTCAACACCGGAAGTATACCCCTCACTGGTGAGATCAGATCATAAACTAATCTCGCTGGAGGTCCTCATCCCGCCCCACCTGAAACAAAAAGACCACAGTGAAAAACTTCTCAAAAGCCGATTTCACACTTCTAAAAACTAGTGTGGTCTCCTTTAAGGCCCCTGAGCCAGTGGTAAACATTACTCAAACCGCTGAATCACTTACAAATGCCTTCTACCAGCACCTACAGGACTGCATGGATCAGGCAATCCCAAACAAAACTAAGACTCTCTGTACCAAAGCCAAGCCACCAGTCTGGTGGACCCCAGCCATAAACAAGCTCTACAACAAAAGGAGGAAGCTACTACAAGATAGAGCAAAATCCTTGAAAGGTAAGACACCTTTGATCATTATAAGTAAAAACTAAGAGCTCTCATAAAATCATCCAAGGCAAATTTTGAGAGAAAATCGCCAAGGACTCTAAAGAGAATCATAAGGCCTTCTTTAGCTATGTTAGAAACCTAGGAGGAAACTCCCAGATATGCTCAGAATTAGTTCAAAATGATGTGAAAATTACTGAACCTACACACATTGCCAACATACTGGCTGACAGTTTCAGTGCAAACTTCTCCCCCTCCCCAAAAGGAGAGATATCTATTCCAGAGGATTGTAGCCCCAAACATCTCCAACGCCCAGGTGAGAACTGCCTCACTAAGGCAAAAACACAGCATCCATGGGACCGGATGGTGTCCCGGCTGTGTGCTTCATGAACTCAATGAGGAATTAAACCCACAGTTAGGACAGCTGTTTAATCTTAGCCTCACCTCAGGATACGCACCCAAGGAGTGGCACGCGACTGTGGTCCCACTTCATAAGGGCGGTGCCTCCACAGACCCTGGAAATTACCGCCCATTAGCTTGACAAGCCTTATCTGCAAAGCCATGGAGAGGATCATAATGGAACTCATAAATAAAGACATAGGGAACTTGCAGACTTTGGATCCAACTCAGTTGGGCTTGGTCAAAGGCAGTTCCTGCCTCTTAAACTTGGTTGCCTTTTCGAGACAGTCACCAAGGCCATTGATGAGGAAAGGCAGTCCATACAGCCTACCTCGACCTGGCAAAGGCCTTCACACAATACCCCACTCAGGTATCATCGAAAAACTCATCAGCTTGAATGTAAACCCATACATCACAAGATGGGTTGCAAACTGGCTAAGTGACAGAACCCACAGGGTCAGAGTTGCTGGAGCCATGTCAGACTCAAAGCCTGTCACAAGTGGTGTCCCACAGGGCTCAGTCCTGGGTCCACTCTTGTTCGGCATCTACTTTTCTGAAGTACAAGCAAACACAGGAGGGTTATGGCTGACAAAGTTTGCAGATGACTGCAAACTGGGCCATAGTCGAAAACACATCTGACACAGATATCCTCCAGAAGGGCCTCACAGAAATGGATAACTGGTGCCAGAGCCATGGCCTGAAGTTAAACGCCAAAAATGCATAGTCATACCCTTTGGGAAAAACAAGGCTACCCCTAGCTACCATATAGGTGGCAATCCACTGAGCACAGAAAAAGTCATCAGAGATCTGGGGACCCAGGTTGACAGTAGCCTTCGTTTGACACTCATGTTGCTAAAGTAGTTAGGAAAACCTTCTATATCACCCACCTGATCATGAAGGGATTCACATCTAGATCAAGGGAGGTCATCGTCCCCCTGTACTCATCACTTATTAGACCTATGATTGAGTACAATGCCCCATTCGGAATGTATCTGACCAGACACCTGCTGCAGCTTGAAAGGCCCCAAAAGTTCCTCACCAAAAGGATAAAGGGTCTCAAAAATATGTCTTATGCTGCCCGACTGAAAGAACTCCAGCTCTATTCAGTCTCATACCGCTTGCTCAGAGGTGACCTGTGCCTGACATATAAGGCCATGTCAAACCCAGATTTGATGAATATGCTTCACCTCAAAAAATCTAGATCCCTCAGAACCACAAGGGCGGGAGACTTAAACCTTGACACGGTTATAAATAGAACGTGCTGGAGGGACAGATTCATCACCCAGAGACTCCCTATGCTGTGGAACAAAATCCCGGTACATGTGAGGCAGAGCACCTCTCTGGTCTTGTTCAAGAGGAATCTTGACCAATGGATGGGAGATTGCAGATATACCCCAGGGATTACTTCAGCATCACTGCTTGACAGAGGCACAGCAAAATGATAGGCATAGTTTTTATTCAAACTAAAGGGGTGGCGAAAGCCACATAACTATGGGCTAGGCTTATAAATGCCCTTGGGCAGATAGCCTAGTATGAACCTATGAACCTATGAACCTAGGGCGGACCCAGAAACTGTTTCTCAGGGGCCTAAAGGTGTTAAGGCCTCTGTGGTTAAAAATCCTGTTCCCACTGACAAAGAGGCAAGGGCGTTAGATAGGTGGGGTAAGAAAGTGTATACTTCTTCCACTCTAGCCATGAGAGCGTTGAATTGTCAGTTTCACATGCTGAAATATCAAAATTATCTCCTTTCACAATTGAAATCTAAGGTGGATGCTTTGGCGGAAGGTATTGATTGTAAAGACTTGCTGGATTTAGTTTGTGTCTGAACAAGTGGGCAAGCATTCTTTGCAATGTGATTTTGATGCTGTGCAGGCCTCCTCGAGGGTGGCTGCCACTAGTTCTGTTCTTCGCAGGCATGCCTGGTTGAGGGATCAAAATTTGGCTGAGCATGTTAAGACAAGGATTTTGGATGCTCCTTTACAGTCTGATGTGTTGTTTGGTCCACCTGTGGAAGCAGTTTTAAAGAAAATGGAGGACAAAGCTAAGTCTATGCAAACTGTTAAAGATTTTTTGCAGGTACAGCCACCGAAGTTTAGTAGAAATTGGCCTGCTAAGGGGTGGACATATCCTGCTTATGATTCCCAGTCTAGGGGTAGGTCTAGACGTGGTAGGGGCAGGGCTCAAGGTTCTTTTAGGCCTAGAACAGGAGTTCACCTGCTCAGACTTCTGGTGAGGGCAGGGGTCAGTCCTTTCGTAAACAGACCCAATGACCTGCCTTTTCAGCTGCCAGTAGATTCTCGTCTGGCAGCTCCTTTGAAGGACGACTGTCTCTTTTCAAAGAAAATTGGGATTTAATTACTCAAGACAGATGGGTGTTGGACATCATTCAGCCAGTCCCTGTATCAGAAAGGGGCCTAGGATTTTATTTTCACATGTTCCTAGTACCAAAGAAGGGGAACACGTGGAGACTGCTTTTGGATTTATCTCTCCTCAACACTTATCTGGACATTCCCAAGTTCAAGATGTTGACGTTACAGCGCTTTTACCCCTGCTGGGCAAAGATCACTGGATGGTAACTTTAGATCTCAAGGAAGCTTACCTTCATGTGCCTATCAGGCTAAGTTACAGGAAGTATCTGCGGTTTCGAGCTGGAGATTCTCATTATCAGTTCTCTGCATTGCCCTTTGGCTTATCTACTGCCCAGAGTATTCACAAAGGTTCTGGCTCCAGTGATAGCTTACTTCAGGCTACAAGGACTTCCAATCTATCCTTATTTAGACGTCTACCTGATTCTGGCTCAAGAAAAGGAAGACCTTCTACAGCATCTGGAATATCTTATTGCAGTGCTAAGATGCCTAGGGTATTCTGGGAGTGAAAGAAGGTCCAGTCGAGTACCCTCTCCAGACATGTGCTTTCTGGGTGTGAGACTGAAGACAGCAGCCCAGATGGCCTTTTTAACCCCGGACAAACTAAAGAGTCTATCACTTTACTTCCATCAACTATCTCATCAGTCCGTGCTGACTGCAGAGACAGTCCTTCAAGCATTAGGGTTCATGGCATCTTGTATTCTGGTGCTTCCCAATGCCAAACTGCATATGAGGAAGTTACAATGGTATCTCAAAATGTATGGACACAGCACTGCCAGGATTTAGACACTGTCATTCAAATAATACCTTGCCTTCAAAGAGAATTTTTGTGGTGGGCTCAGGAATGTCACCTAAACAAGGGATTCTCTGTGACCCAGCCAGAGGCGAGTCAGATTTTACCGACAGATGCCTCAGACATTGCTTGGGGAGCTCATCTAAATGGAAAGTGGATACAAGACAAGTGGCCTGCCAGACTACAGCATCTACATATCAACATGAAGGAGATGTTGGCAGTCCAGTTCGCATTGCTGGCTTTCAAGGAGTTACTTCTTCCAGGGCAGGTGTTGATTCTAACAGACAACACAACTGTCATGTGGTACTTCAACAAACAAGGGGAACACATTCTTATCCTCTATGCAGGCAAGCAATCCTTTTATGGGAGCCTGCCCTCCGCTTGCACCTAACTCTTCAGGCAAGGTTTCTGCCAGGAGCACAGAACTCCTTAGCAGATGTGTTAAGCAGACAAATCATGGATCCCCACAAGTGGAAACTGGATCTTCATGTATTTCAGAAATTGACAGTGTCATGGGGAACTCCAGACATAGATCTGTTCGCTTCTCCACTAAACCACCAGCTGCCACAGTTTTGCACAAAGGGGTTTCATCACACAGCTTGGAAAGTGGATGCTCTGTCTTTCAGTTGGACAAACCTTCATGTGTATGCCTTTCCACCTCTGCCTCTTCTTCCAAAGGTACTGTTAAAGGTCAGACAGGACAGGCCACGGATGATTTTGATAGCTCCAGATTGGCCTCAGCAACACTGGTGCCCTCTCCTACGGAGTCTGGTAAAGAAGCCTCCATGGCCTTAACCTTTGATTCCACATCTGTTATCCCGGCAGGACGGTCATCTGCTCAATGTCAAGCTTCACTCTCTTCATCTGACAGCCTGGCATATTCTGTGTTGAAACACAGCAGGTCTCAACTTCCTCAAGTTTTAAATGTGATTATGGAAGCTAGAAGACCTAGTACAAGGAAAGTGTACGCAGCAAAATGGAAGAGATTTTTATTTTGGAGTAAAGCAAAGAATTTGGAGATTTCTGAGCCTAATTTGAGTATGGCTCTTCAATATCTTACTGAGTTACTGGACAAGGGTCTGTCCTTCTCTTCCATTAAGATTCATGCTGCAGCAATCTCAGCTCACTATGATTGTGACCCACCATTGTTTTCGCATCCTTTGTTCAAGCAGTTTCTTAGAGGGCAAAAATATAAGACCCCACGTAGAGCTCCTACTCCTGCTTGGGATCTCAATTTTGTGTTGGAAAACTTACTCTACAACCTTTTGAGCCTGCGGCTACTGCTGAATTGAAATATTTGTCATGGAAGACTGCTTTTTTGTTGGCTGTTACTTCTGCAAGAAGGGTGTCTGAGTTGCAGGCCCTTATGGCAGTCGAGCCCTTTTTGATTTTCCATAAGGATAGGGTATCATTACGTACTAATCCTTCCTTTATGCCTAAGGTGGTTTCTAGTGTGGCTTTAAACCAAACTATTCATTTGCCTACTTTTTATGCAGACCCCCAAAATAAAGGGGAGAAGATTTTGCATACTTTGGATGTACACAGGCAATTGCGTTATTACTTAAGCAGGACTAAGGATTTTAGGCAGTCTCAGCAGTTGTTTGTTTCTTTTGCTTTGAGTTCGCAGGGCAAGCCAGTGTCAAAACAAACTATTTCTAGGTGGATTGGCTTTTGCATTGCATTTTGTTATTCCCATCATGGCAAGGAGGTTCCAGCTGGGATTAGGCCTCATTCCACTAGGGCTACTGCCACTTCAACAGCATTTCTACGGGGGGTGGCAACTAAGGATATTCTGGAAGCAGCTACTTGGAGTTCAGTGCATACTTTCTCTAAGCATTATCACCTTCCTATCTACTCTAAGTCTAGGGCTGGTTTTGCCACAGCTGTTTTGCAAGGCATGTTGTCAGCTCCTGCTTCTTTATGATTTGCCAGCCTCCCTTACCTCTGCTTTGGGATTCTACCCAATAGTTAGGACTGCAGCAATGGAAAACGAAGAACATAGTACAGTTTTGTACCTACCATAAATGTAGATGTTCGAGGATTCCATTGCTGCAGTCCAATTTACCCTCCCTCCTTCCCCTCTGTGTTTAGGGGTGGTTGTGTAGGTGAGTTTACCTGCTTATTTTTTTGTATATATTGTTCATGTTTTGGTGCAGGTATTTTGGGTCTTGTCTTTTTAGGGTCTTCTGACATCTGGGGCAAGAAAAGACTGAGGATATGACGCCGGTCATGCGCATTAGTACCCTGACGTACTGACGTCAGTCTAATGCGCCCTGACCGACGTCAGCCTTATACTCTGGTATTCGGGCCGACTGGATGCGGACTATACCCAATAGTTAGGACTGCAGCAATGGAATCCTCGAACATCTACATTTATGGTAGGTACAAAACTGTACTTTTCCATACTTAAGTGACTGGCTTATTACTGCTCCCACAGGGCATCTACTGTTGCAGGCAAGAGCTCCTCACTGGGGATCACTGTAAATTATGAAAAATCCCAACTAGAGCCAACACAGCAGTCAGATTTCATTGGAGCGATACTAAACAAACATCGGTATCACATCTCTTCCCCAGAAAGACTTCAAAGAAAAAAAGGAGGGTGATGCTACTCTATGCCAGAAGTCTAAACCTCAAAAATGCACGCACTTGAGGCACTCCTCAGTATGGAGAAAATAGATATATGTGCAGTAACAGAAACCTGGTTTAAGGCTCCAGAGAGCACCCCAGTACTACCAGGCTACAACTCTTACTATACATTTCGGCCACAAAACCCAGACCAAAATACAAAAGGCAGGGGTGTGTCCGTATTCTTCAAGGATACACACACCACCTGGTTAGTAGCACAGCACGTTGCTTGAGATCATCCACGTGCAACTAACAATGGGGAAAACTCTTCAAATTCTAGTTTGCTACAGATCACCCACCATGTCACATGACCCCCACTTCGCATTCCTGGAAACACTGGGAAACAAAGGTCCTACCAAACACCCTAATGGGTGATTTCAATTACCCAAACATTAACTGGGAGAACTACTCAAGTGCAAACTCCATTGCCCAACATTTCCTAGAATTTATAAACGCAAATGCCCTGGATCAACTGGTCGACACCCCCACAAGAGGTAACATAGTAGACCTGGTCACCAGCATGGGCGACTGGTGTTCCACAGCTGAGGTCAACCCGTCGTTGGTTACATCTGAAAATAAACTAATCACTCTATGCCCACATTACGCCGCCATCAACAGTCAAAGAAACCACCGTGAAAAACTTTTTAAAAGCAAACTTCGCATTACTTAAGACCGAGGTGGGAAGTTTCAAAGCCCCCGAACTAAAGGATAACGCTGTCCAAGCTGCAAAATCCTTTACTAATGTACTCTACGGGCACCTACAAGAATGCATGGATCGTGCTATCCCAAACAAAACAGACTCACTCCTCCAAGAAAAGGAAACCAGTCTGGTGGACCCCTGCCATGAACAAGCTATACAGTAGGAGAAACTGGTACAGAAAAGAGTAAAATCCCAAGAAGGTATCACGTCTTTGATCAGTATCAGCAAGAAACTATGTTCCATCATAAAATCATCCAAGGCGAGCTTTGAAAGAAAAATTGCTATGGACTCCAAAGAAAACCACAAGACATTCTTTAGCTATGTCAAGAATCTAAATGACAATTCTCAGATCTGCTCGGAGTTAGTGCAGAATGGCACAAAACACTGAACCGACCGATATAGCCAACATCCTGGCAGACAGGTTCAGTGCAGACTTCACCCCCCCCCCCCCTGTCACCCCCAAAAGGGCCCATAGCAATAGCAGAAGAATGTAGTGCCCCTGAAATCAGACACTCTGGTTAAAACAGCCCTCTCCAAAGCAAAAACTCAGCATCAGTGAGACTGGACGGTGTCCCAGGCTGCATCCTACACAAGCTCAAAGATGAACCAACCCCTCACTTAAACTCAGCCTCTACATAGGCTATGTGCCCACATAGTGGCACACAGCAATGGTTATTCCACTGACAAAGGTGGAGCCGCAGCGGTCCCTGGGAACCTGTTGCTCTATAAGGCTGACTGGCTTGGTCTGCAAATCTATGGAGCACATCATGGATCTCATTAACAGACATTGGAAACCTCCAAACACTGGACCCTACCCATTCTGCTTTAAGGGCAGATCATGCCTTCTAAACTTGGTGGACTTCTTTGAGACAGTTACCGAGGCTGTAGACGAGAGAAAGGTGGTCCACACAGCCTACCTAGACCAAAGGCCTTCGACATCATTCCCCAGTCTGGTATTATTGACAAGCTCACCAGCTTGAACATAAACCCCTACATCACGAGATGGGTTGCCCACAGGCTCTCGGACAGAACCCACATGGTAAGAGTTGCAGGAGCTTGGTCTGACAAACCGGTTACAAGTGGCATTCCACAGGGCTCAGTCCTAGGAATCCTCCTATTTGGCATGTACTCCTCATAGGTACAGGCAAGCATAGGACTATGGCCGACCAAGTTCGCAGATGACTGCAAACTCTAGGGGCTATAATTGACTCTCCGACTGGCACAGACGTCCTCCAAAAGGGTCTCACTGAGACATATACCTGGTGTCAAAACCATGGCCTCAAGCTAAATGCCAAAAAGTGCATAGTCATCCCCTTTGGAAAAAACAAGTACCCACAAACAACCACATAGGTGGTAGTCCCCTAAATATGGGCGCCGTAATAAGGGATCTGGGGACCCAAGTAGATAGTAACCTCTCCTTTGGTAATCACATTGCCAAAGTGATGAGAAAATCCTTCTTTGTGGCCCACCTAATCACAAAATGGTTTGCATCCAGATCGAAAGAGGTCATTGGGCCCCTCTATGTATCACTCATCAGACCCATCATAGAGTACAGTGCCCCATTTGGGATGTACCTTACAAGACACCTACAACAACTGGAAAGACCACAGAAGTACCTCACCAAGAGGATCACTGGCCTCAAGCAGATGCCCAATGCAGCTTGACTGAAGAAACTCCAGCTGTACTCTGTTGCATACCACCTGCTCAGAGGTGATCTGTACCTGACATACAAGGGCTTGTCCAACCCAGAATTTAAGGACATGCTCCACCTAAAGAAAACCATATCCCCTCGAGCAACATGCTCCAGGGATCTAAACCTCACCACAACAACAAATAGGATGTGCTGAAGGGCTAGATTCCTGTCCCAGAGACTTCCCGTGCTCTGGAACAAGATTCCAATCTACATTAGGCAGAGCTCCTCGCTAACCCTCAAGAGAAACCTTGACAAGTGGATGGGAAATGGAAAGTTTACCCCTGGGATCACTTCAATGGCTCTGCTGGACAGAGGCGCAGGGAACTAATCTAAGGGGGGGCAGCGAAAGCCAACACATTCCGGCTAGGCTTATAAATGCCTTCGGGCAGATAGCCTAGTTACCTACCTATGAACCTACAATTGCAAGTCAGTCAGATTATTCTCACCAAAAATGTGACTGCAAGACAGTTACAAACTCTAGGATCGATGGCAGCCTTCATTACTTCAGTTCCCCTTGCGAGATATCACATGCATATCCTTTGACTGAATCAGTATCCCATCTGGTAATCAAATCTATGCAAAAAAGGGTGACCCTTTGTCCCGCTTAAACCCCAAGCCATAATGACCATGGATGCATCCCAGATTTTTGGGGGGGGGGCGGCTTATCTGGGAAAGACAGTCTAAGGCACTTGTTCCCAGCTGGAGGCCAGTTTATACATCACTGCTCTAGAGATGAGGGCAGTGCTCTTAGCGTTGCAAGCATTCCAAGAAACCCTCTTCTTGGCAACGATTGCGATTCACAGACTTCATTGGTCTGGTACATCAAGGAAGGAGGGACCAGCTTTTACCTTGTTTTTCAAGAAACACTCGAGGTATGGCAATGTGTTTTTCATCCGACCACTTTCTAATTGCAACTCGTATTTTGGGTGCTCCAGCATGATTGCAGACAAATTGAGTAGGAGCATCCTAATGTCATGAGTGAGTGGTCTCAATCCTTTGGTGGTAGAAAGTATATTCCACTAATGGGGCCAGCTGGATTCTTTGTATCCTCCCCTGAACAAGTGCAGCAGCTACTTTGCCCTGTTCCCTGGGGGAGTCACCGAGATGCTGTCCTTCACAGTTGGTCCCCTGGTCTATTGTATGCCTTTCTTCAGATCCCCGTCATATCCCAGTTTCTAAAGAAGCCAACAGGTCGAAGCATAAGAATTCTCATTGCCCTTTTCTGGCCTCAACAGATAGGGTTTCCCTTTCTTTGGCCTCCCCTTATTTTTGAAACTTTGGATGCTGGACCCAGCTCCAGACCTATTTTCCTATCGGGAGAGGCTAGTTCATCCGAATCCAAATCTGAATCTGATTGCTTGACTTCTCCAGTTCCAATGATAGGCATAGTAGTCAAACTTCACCAGTTCAATGATAGGCATATTAGTCAAACTTCTCCAGTTCAATGAATTGTTGTAGCCTCCTCCAAACCTTCGACTAGAGTATTCTACTTCAAGTGGCAAACATTTTCAAAATAGGCTAGAGTGTAACCTCGACCCATTTTCTCCACTAGTTGATAGGGTCTTGGAGTTGTTGGTACAACTTTTCGATTCAGGAGCATCCTCCTCAACTGAGTGCATCTAGCTGCAATTTCAAACTTTCATAATGGTCTAAATGATGCAGCTGTAATGTCGCACAAACTTATAAAGCCTTTCTGAAAGGAACATTGATGCTCAGACCTCCATACGAAGACCCTTCTACACCTTGGGACGAATCTGGTGCTACAGTCTTATTGCCCATTTGAACCTTCTGCCAATTGTGATTTGAAGTGTTTATCCTGGAAAATCTTAGTTTTGATTGGTATTACTTCTGCTAGAATATCTGAGCTACAAGACTCCTTTCCTGATTTTTCATACAGGCAGGGTGTCTTTGCAAACAGATACTTCGTTTCTAGCAAAAATATTGTCAGAGTAATCAGCTAGACTATACAACTTCCTGTATTTTTCCCCAAATTGTCAAACAATGGTGAATATTGTCTGCATTTACTAGATGTTCATAGATTCATTTTTACCTTCACAGAACAGAAGAAATTGATAAACCAGTTTTGTTCTGCTGTCTAAATGGCTTAACTGTATAATCTTAATTTATAACAAAAGGGAAGTGCAACTACCAGCAACTATAAAAGCACATTCAACTAAGGCAATAGCTGCTTCTCCAGTCTTTCATTCCAGAGCTTCTGTAGACTATGTGCAGCGGCTACTTGGGCATCCCCGCATACCTTTGTTGCTCATTACAAGCTGGATTTGGTATCTGGAGGATGAGCATTTAGTTCAGTGGTTCTCAGGATTATACTTTGAGACCTCCCAGGATTTAGGTAGCTGTCTGTCCCATAGTGAAGGAGTAAGTGAAGATTGACATTAAATAAAGTAGTCTTACTGTAGCATTCCATCTGTGTTGTCTCACTTGTCCTTGGCATTCCTACTTTTCTTTTCCCCTTTGCCTTTTGGGCTTCTTGGTGGAACGGATCTATCCAATAGATTCTTTGTATGAATACAGATATGGTCTCTGGTCTGTTCTTGTCTCACTATCTTTTGCAAACTCTGTCTGAGGTAATCCTTAGTGGAGCATTATGGGTAAGGTGAAGCTCATGTTTTTTGGAAAGCACGAGGTGCGATAACTGCAGAGTCTGTTCCGAGGTATGGAACCAAACCCACAGTCAAGAATAAGTCAAGGATATCTGAAGATTGACAGCACAGATGGAACGTTATAGTAAGACGCAACTTTTTTTCATGCAAAAGCAACATCTTTTACTCTGCAGCGGTAATGCGCTACGTCAACTGTTGGGTTCTGTTGAGTGCACAAGCCAGCTTTGCAGTTGCCCCCGTTATGAATCATTATTTAGCTGCTATACTCACAGTATCCATTCATGTATGCTTGTCTATAGCAGCAATTGACTTTAGTCATCAGCTCACTTTAGTTTCATAGCTTCCTGAGTGGTCAGTGTGTACTGTAATTTCCAGTGTATAGCGATAAGTCTGACAGTTTGTCCTAAGGATGACCTTTTCATGTGTTTCCAAACCTAGGAAAGTATGTAGGGGTAATTTTTGCATTATTTTGAAGTACCTCTTAACAACCCTGCATCACTGAACATGACCAGAAAATGGCATCTACTGCTACTTTGGCCTGTATCATACCCTGCAGTAAACTTGGCCTGACCATAGAGACCACCTTTGGTAGCCTGGCAAATATATAAATATTTTATGAAGCCATTACCATCCATATAGCCTGAACTTCCTAGGTTTATTTTTATATTTGTAACAGAAATTTGAGACCATCTTTGTAGTGGTAGTTAATGCTGTGTAATTTCGAGTTCAGGCCTGTCAAATCTGTAGTCTTTTCTGTCATGCAGATTACAAGATCAGGAAGGTCTTTCTATGAACCCGACTACTAGTCTAGTAGACACAGCCTTGTGAGCCAGCTGTTAATATAACAAGATCTTGTTAATGTTTTGCCTACACAGCAGACCAAGTCCTTAATTTTATTTATTTAGAACTTAACTGGGGTGGAGCACTGATTACATTGGCCCATTTTAATGTCAGCCTGGGGAAAATGCAGTAAATGCACAACATATTTTCCGATTTATCAAAATGCAACGTGTACATATACACAGTGAATATCATACCTGGGGAAAACGGATGCATGACATATTCACAGAATGTTAAAAGGCAGCGTAGATATACACAGTGAATATCATACCTGGGGAAAACGGATGCATGACATATTCACAGAATGTTAAAAGGCAGCGTAGATATACACAGTGAATATCATACCTGGGGAAAACGGATGCATGACATATTCACAGAATGTTAAAAGGCAGCGTAGATATACGCAGTGAATATCATACCTGGGGAAAACGGATGCATGACATATTCACAGAATGTTAAAAGGCACAGAATGTCACTGTAGCAACCGGGGGTGGGGGGTGAAGGGTCTGCCCTGAGACACTTGAAGGGAGACCATCCACCAAGACAGGCGTTTCTTGCATGATTGGGTTATCAAAATGTAGTGAGACATCGGGAGCTGCTGGAAGGACCACTGAGAGAAGAGCATCCATTACAGGAGTCACATGTGGAATCGAGCTAAGGGAAGTAACTTAATGGCAGCCGCCATGATACCTAGAGTCTTCAGTGCAAACTTGGCCTGAATTTTGTTCTGTGAATGTCATGCATCCGTTTTCCTCATGTATGATATTCACTGTGTATATCTACGCTGCCTTTTAACATTCTGTGGATGTCATGCATCCGTTTTCCCCAGGTATGATATTCACTGTGTATATCTACGCTGCCTTTTAACATTCTGTGAATGTCATGCATCCGTTTTCCCCCGGTATGGGGGGGGGGGGGCATTTTCAGGGCAGGACGGTCCAGGGCACTTGGCAACCTTTCGAGTGCCACCTGCACATCAATGTCCTACAGATGAGAGCAGTTCTTTTAGCGTTGCAAGCCCTTCAGAACTCTCTGCCCATCAGGACGATTGCAGTTCAGATGGACAATATGTCCGTAGTGTGGTACATCAACAAGCAGGGCGGAACCAAGTCCTATCCCTTATGTCGAGAAGCACTCAGACTTTGGCAGTGGGCGATTGCCTCTCAATGGTTTCTGATAGCAACGCATATCCCCGGGAAGTCCAGCATCATAGTGGACAGGCTGAGCAGAGCCATTCTCATGCCGCACGAGTGGTCTCTCAAGCAAGTCAGTAGTGGAAGAAATTTTCAAAAAATGGGGTCAGCCTTGCGATCTTTTCACTACACCCCAGAACAGCAAATGCCACGAATTTTTCACTCTCTTCCCGGCCACCCTCCCAGAGATGCTCTAGTCCACGATTGGCCCCGGGGTCTCCTGTACGCCTTTCCCCCTTTCCATTAATCACTCAGTTGATTCAGAAAGCTACTGCCTTGAGATCCATGATGATCCTCATTGCTCCATACTGGCCTCGACAAATATGGTTTCCGTTCCTGCACCATTACCTCTTGGAGCAGCCCTGTCATCTGGACCCAGTTCCAGATCTCTTGACCCATCAGTCGGGCAAGCTGCACCAATCTCTCCCCTCTCAACCTTACAGCTTGGTTGCTCCACTTCCAACCTTAGCCAGGCTTCCCTTTATCTCCCATTCGGTATGTGACATTTTAGCTTCTCAGAAATCTTCTACCAGGAGGATTTATGCCAGCAAATGGAAACGTTTTTCCTTCTGGGCAAAATCTAGGAACATAGACCCATTTGGTGGCTCCTATCCAATCGGTCTTAGATTTTTTGGCAGAACTCTTTCATTCAGGTTCTTCTTCCTCCACTATGAGTCCAGTTAGCGGCCATTTCAAATTTTCATGTTGGCTTGGCAGACTCCTCCATTATGTCTCATAAACTTTGTAAAGCATTCCTCGGTTATCTTTTTACTCCAGCCCCCGGTTAGACATCCCCCACCGTAGTGGGATTTGAATCTAGTTTTAACCTCCTTGATTCTCCCTCCCTTTGAACCTGCGGCTTCCTGTTCCTTGAAGTTATTCTCATGGAAAACTTTGATGTTCATCGTGCATACAGCTGCAGTAATCAGATGGGTTCTCTGCCGTCAGGCGGTCCCTCGGTCGTCCGAATTCCAAAGTCTAGGTCCAGTGTCGGTTGTTGCTTTCCTTCCTGACATCAGTGAGGCAGGGGTATACAAGACACAGCCGACGCCATTTTCTACAGTCTTTTTTGCCGCGCGGTGCCCGAAGCAGAAGCAGTTCGCAAGTGCCGGTCGGCCAGCTCCTGAATTTACGAAAAATTGGAAACCGAAGTCTTCTTTAAAGCTAAGTACCCCGTTGGGGAAACTTTTCTTGCCTCAGACCGATGTCAGAAAAAGTTAACAATTGTATTTCTTGTGGGAAGCAAATACTGCATAAGGATTTCCATTCCCTCTGCATACCTTGTTTAGGCCCAGACCACGATGTCTCGGGCTGTCGCGCTACTTTCAATAAGCGCACTATTAAGTGTCGGGCAGAGTTCGCCCAACACTATTTTGGTAAAGCCTTTGATTATAAAATGTCGTCAGAGACTCCGACTTCCGTTTTGTCCAAAAAACGCAAGGACAAGGACAGACACCACGCCAACACCGGCTACACGTGGTCCGGTTCTCAGCGAGACGCCTATGCAGTCCCTGACTACCGACGACACTTCTTTATCCGTGTCTTCTGTAACAGAGACCGCAGGTACCTCGGCCCATACTCAGACTACAACCACCGAAGCCACTGTGAGCGCTGAGCCTCCTAATGTGGACAGGTCCACTTCCACCCATGGTGTCTTTAGACCCTCATCTTGCTTTTCCATTAAGGCCTTTACTAAGTCCAAATCAGCCAGACATCCCAAGAGGCCTGTTGCACAGGGCCCTTCTCCAGGCCCCATGCCTAAAAAGCAGATGCTAAAAATGGCTGAGGATTTAATTACTCTTATCAGGGGTTCCCATCCCCCTCCAGACAAGAGACCCAGAGTGGAGGAAGATTCTCCCTCTTCTGATCAGGGCTCCATTTTTTCAGAGCATTCTGATGTAGAGGAACACTTACTCCCCTTTTGAAGATTCTGATGCAGAGCAGTCAATTCCTTCGGTATCCCCTCCAGAGGATTTTTCTTTTGGGGAAACCTTGCACACCTTGAGGGAACACTTCCATTGGGAAGGCCAAGACTTTTTTGATTCCAAGAAAAAACTTAGAGAATTTCTTTTACCTCAACACAGACCTCTGGCGATACCTCCTGTCTTGGACATACTTGATGATGTTTATTCGGAGGCTTGCCTTAATCCAGATTCCCTGCCTCCTGCCCCAGTCAAGCCTGATAGGTACTACAGAGTTCATAACTCTCACCAATTTCTTTACTAAAGCCATAATGCTGACCCTGACACCATTTCTCAAGGCCCCAAGGGAATGAAGGCCTCTACTGCCAAGAATCCACTACCTTCCGAAAGAGAGTCAAGATCCTTAGAAAGGTGGGGAAAAAAGGTATATACCTCAGCCACCCTAGCCATGAGGGCCTTAAATTGTCAGTTCCATATGCTTAAATATCAGCAGTTTCTGTTATCACAATTAAGAAATAGAATGTCTCAACCTGAACAACCAGATTTGAAGGAGTTGCAGGATATGTTGCATAGTGCAGAACAAGTGGGTAAACACACCTTACAAATGTGGCTATGATGCCCTAGAGGCCTCAAGTAGAGCTGCTGTTTACAGGATCAGTCATTCGTAGACAGGCCTGGCTTGGGGAACAAATCTTGCCTGATCATGTGAAAGCTAAACTACTAGATGCTCCTTTACAAAAGGATGTGCTTTTTGGTACTAATGCAGAGGAGATGCTACGTAAAATGGAAGAAAAAGCCAAATCTATGCAAACTGTCAAAGCTTTTCTACAGCTTCAACCACCACTTTTTAGCAGAAATTAGCCTTCAAAAAACTGGTCCTTTCCAGCCACGGACAAGCCCCAAAGAGGTAGATACAGGCGCACAAGGGGCAGAGGACAATCACAAGGATCATATAGAGGCAGGCAATGGCAAACTCCAGCACCAAGAGGTGGCGAAGACAGTGCACAACAATACAGGAAACAAACCCAATGACTTCCTCCTTTCCATGCCAAGCAAGTCTCAGCTGGCAGCCCCCTTGGGAGGAAAACTGGCATTATTTGCAAGAAATTGGCATATTGTCACAACAGACAAATGGATCCTGGATGTTATAAACAGAGGCTACAGATCTTATTTTCACACTCTTCCAAAAATGAGAGGCATGCCAAACCTGCCACACAATCAAAAGGCAGAGGCACAACTACAAATTTCAAAACTCAGACATGAAAGCTATTCAAGAGGTTCCTACTCACGAACAAGGTCAAGGTTTTTATTCCAGGCTATTTCTGGTACCAAGGAAAGGAACAGACTGGAGACCCATTTTGGACTTATCCATCCTAAACACATTCTTACTCGTACCAAAATTCAAGATGCTCACATTACAGCAGCTTCTTCCCATGCTGGGCAAGGAGTTTTGGCTGGTAACATTGGACCTCAAGGAGGCATACCTGCATGTCCCAATCAAAGTCGCAGAAGATACCTCCGATTTCTTGCAGGTTCAATTCACTATCAATTCTCTGCATTGCCCTTTGGCTTATCTACTGTGCCCAGAGTATTCACAAAATGCCTGGCATCAGTAATTGCCTACTGCAGACTTCAAGGGATACAAATTTACTCTTATTTGGACGACTGCCTGATCCAAGCGGACAGCAAGCACATACTTCTGGAACATCTGGCTTATGTAACACGGTTACTGAATTCTCTGGGATACACAGAGAAATCCAGGCTAACACCAACTCAGAAAATAACTTTCCTGGGTGCCAGCTTGGACACAAACACCCAGATAGCCTATCTTATGCTAGAAAAACAAGGGCAACTAACTCAGTACTTCAAAATACTAGCAAATTGTATCGGGCTTACTGCAAGTAAAATCCTGCAGGCTCTGGGCTTCATGACATCTTGCATTCTGCTAATCCCATGTGCAAGGTTGCACATGAGGAAACTTCAATGGTACCTAAAAAACCTATGGTCTCAACACAGCCACAGTTTGGAAACAATAATACCAATAATTCCATGTTTACAAAAGGAATTTCTATGGTGGGCCCAAGCATGTCAATCAAACGCAGGTCTCCTATTCTGCAAGCCTCAAGCAATTTGTCATCACAACAGACGCCTCAGATTACGCCTGGGGGGCGCACATGACAGACAGGTGCATTCAGGGCATATGGTCCCAAAAGGAAAAGCACCATGTCAATCAAAAAGAAATGCTAGCAGTGATAAATGCAATTACAGCTTTCAAGGACCTCCTGCATCCAGGACAATTATTGATAAGAACAGACAACACCACAGTAATGTGGTACATAAACAAACAAGGAGGAACACATTCATATCCCCTGTGCAGACTAGCCATGACACTTTGGAACTTGGCTCTGGAATGGCAAATCGAACTTCAAGCACAGTACTTGCCAGGTTTGGAAAACACACTGGCAGGCAAACTAAGCAGAAATATGACAGATCCACACGAATGGAAGTTGCATCCTCAAGTGTTTACAAAGATAATCCAAGCATGGGGAAGGCCAGACACAGATCTCTTCGCCTCCCACAGGAATCATCAATTGGAAAAGTACTGTTCAAGGACCTTTCATCCAAAGGCCTGGAGAGTGGACGCCCTCTCATTCAGTTGGACAGCATGGACAGTTTACGCTTTCCCACCTCTGCCTCTTCTGCCCAAGGTGCTCTTGAAAGCAAGAGCAGACAGACCGAAGATGATACTGATTGCTCCAGACTGGCCAAGACAACATTGGTACCCACTCCTGAGGAGCGTAACACATTCTCCTCCCTGGCCCCTACCTCTAATGCCTCTTCTGACTCAACACAGCTACAAAACTCTTCAGTCAGTTGAAAACACTTAATCTTGCTGCATGGAAAATTCCTCAACACAACAGACCCTACTCCTCAGAGGTGCAGGATGTCATTTTGGAGGCCATCTACTAGAAAGGCTTACTCCGCTAAATGGAATTGGTTTTGTTCTTGGAATGAGAAAAAAGGCCAGGATCCTAGAAAACTGAATTTGCCTCCGGTATTACAGTATCTAGCTGAGCTGCTGAACAGTGGACCTTCATTTTCCTCCATAAAAATCCATGCCTCAGCCATTTCTGCAGAATTCAACACTGATCCACCCTTATTCTCTCACCCACTCTTAAGACAGTTCCTCAGAGGGGCTAAGAATATAAGACCACAAAGGAAACAACCAATACCAGCCTGGGATCTTAATTACATCCTAGAAAAATTAACATTGCCTCCCTTTGAACCAGCTGCCTCAACAGATTTGCAATATTTGTCCTGGAAAACGGCTTTCCTTCTGGCCATTACCTCAGCTCGTAGGCTTTCGGAATTACAAACCCTCATGGCTGTGCAGCCCTTTCTCATCTTCCATCAGGACAGGGTTTCCCTTTGAACCAACCCGTCATTTATGCCTAAAGTGGTATCCAGTGTAGCTTTAAATCAAGCCATACACTTATGTACCTTTTACCCCAATCCTCAAAACAAAGGGGAAATGCTGCTACACTCCTTAGACATCCATAGACAGCTACGTTATTATTTGGACAGAACAAAGTTTTTCAGGAAATCAGACCAACTCTGTCCTATGCTGTAGGAGCTCAAGGGAAGCCAGTCACCAAACAGACAATTTCTAAATGGATAGGCCACTGCATATGGTTTTGTTACTCCTATCTTGGAAAATCTGTCCCTACGGGCATCCGATCCCACTCCACCAGGGCCACAGCTACCTCTACAGCCTTCCTCAGAGGAGTTCCTACCAAAGATATTTTGGAGGCAGCCACTTGGAGTTCTGTGCATACCTTCACAAAACACTACCATCTGCCTTTATATTCCAAAGCTAGAGCAGGCTTTGCCACTGCCATGTTGCAGGGCATTCTGGCTCAGCCCAGTTCCACCTAGTGCCTACCACCCTGTGCGTAGCTTTGGGATTCTACCCATCTGTGATTACTGCAGCTGTATGCACGATGAACATAGTACAGTTTTGTACCTACCATAAATGTAGATGTTCAAGTGCTAATACAGCTGCAGTACAGGTTACTCTCCCTCCTTCCCCTCTTGGTAAAGGCCTAGGGCCTAACCCCTCTTCATACAACCTGTTTGGGTTATCCTTCTATGGTATATTTGCTTGCAACTACTGATTTTTGATTATTTTGCAGTGTGTGTGTGTGTGTGTGTGTGTGTGTGTGTGTGTGTGTGTGTGTGTGTGTGTGTGTGTGTGTGTGTGTGTGTGTGTGTGTGTGTGTGTGTGTGTGCGTAATATATATATATATATATATATATATATATATATATATATATATATATATATATATATATATATATATATATATATATATATATATATATAAAATTATATATATATATATATATAATTATATAATTTAAGTCTGCTGTGTCTTATATACCCCTGCCTCACTGACGTCAGGAAGGAAAGCAGCGACAACCGACGCCGGACCTAGACTTTGGAATTCGGCCGACCGAGGGACCGCCTGACGGCAGAGAACCCATCTGTGATTACTGCAGCTGTATTAGCACTCTAACATCTACATTTATGGTAGGTACAACCTCTGCGAGGAGAGTCTCAACTTCACGCCCTTTGCGTTCGTCGTCCTTACCTTGTTTTCCATAAAGATACAAATCCCTCCTTTTTACACAAGATATCTTCTGAGGCAAATCTAAACCAGACTATCGATCTCCCAGTTTTCTTCCCTAATTACTCTTTCAGAGCGGAACAAAAGTTGCATTTCTTGGATGTTCATCGCCAGCTCAGTTACTACTTGGATAGAACCAAGCAAATTAGGAAATCTGACCAGCTCTTCCTATCTTATACTGAAGGGAAGAAAGGCCTTCCAGTTTCCAAAGTAACCCTTTCTAGATGGTTGGCCTCTGTCATCACTTTTATCTATGAACTGAGGCGTCAAAAGCTTCCTTCAAGACTTGGAGCCCATTCAACTAGAACCTTAGCTACGTCTATAGCCTTTCAGGAAAGGTTGCCCTTAGATTCAATTTGTGCGGCAGCTACATGGGCCTCTCCCCATACCTTTATTTTTCATTACAAATTGGACATGGCCTCCAGAAGCAGAGCTAACTTTGGTTCCACAGTCTTCAAGAGTGTGTTCCAACGAGCCACCCAGGGTTAAGGTGCTAGTGACGCGTTCCCATCCAGCAAGAATGAAGGCGAGGTTGACAACTTAACATTGAGAAGTTATGTACCTACCATAACGTTCCATGTTAGTTGTCTTCTCGCCTTCTTTCTTGCATCCCGCCCTCCAACCCCCTAGCCTGGACAGACCGTTAGGATCCTAAGGAGCCTTGCCTTTTTCCCACTATGGTCTCCAGTGGTTATCCTTTTCTTGGGATGGCTATCTACATGAGTATGCCATTCTCTCCTTTGTTCTGGGGGCAAAACTGCTATAGTGCTAGCTATCAAATGAGATCTTGGTAGTTAGCGCCTAGCATTGTGGGATACAGGGTTACCTCGAGCCGGTAAAAATAGCTCTCGAGCTTGAGCATAAGCCGAGTCGGAGCCGAGGATCGGCTCCGAACCCATCCAGCAAGAAAGAAGGTGAGAAGAAGACAAGTAACATGGAACATTATGGTAGGTACGTAACTTTTCATTCTACTTGGATAGGACTAAATCTCAAAAAAAATCTGAACAATTGCTGGTAGCATTTGCTGCAGGGGCAGAGGGGCAGGCTATTTCAAAACAAACAGTTTCTAAATAGATAAGCCATTGCCTTCATTTCTGCTAGTAGTAACATAGTACAGTTGTGTGCACCTTGGAAAACCTATCCCCCAGGGGATCAGATCTCACTCCAACAGGGCTGCAGTTACCTCTACAGCCTTTCTCAGAGGCGCCCCTACCAGGGATAGTCTAGAAACTGCTACCTTGAGTTCTGTACATACTTTCACCAAGAATTATCATTTGCCAATTTTCTCTAAATCCAGAGCTGGTTTTGCCACTGCAGTCTTGCAGGGCCTTATAGCTGCTCCTAATGCTACCTAAACTCCTCCTCCCAACCGTAGCTTTGGGAAACTGCCCAAATGTAATGACCGCAACAGTGTAACACGAATAACATAGTACAGTTGTGTACACTTTCCCTAAATGTAGATGTTCGAGTGTATTCATTGTTTCAGTCCTGGTTACCCTCCCTCCTTCTCCCTAACTTATTTTGGCTATACCTCTACTTTCCTTTACTATGCTTAAAAGCTTTTTGGTGTATTTGCTTTTTTGTTGATGGTATACCATTGTATTTTTACATTTAATTGCTTCCCATTAGGGGGGCACCTGACCTCTGGGGCAAGAAAAACTGGTTCCTGCTTCTACAGATGTTCTTCGTGTTTCACTGTTGAAGTCATTACATTTGGGTAGTCTGCTGGCACGTTGCTCTCAGTTGGCCTGAAATACGAAGTCTTGGGTCCTGCGTTGGTTGCAGTGTTCTCTTCCATGACGTCAGGTCATCAGGGGTATAAAACATGCAGCCGACGCCATTACATCAGTTTTTCTTGGCCCAGATGTCAGGTGCCCCCTTAATGTGAAGCAATTAAATTTATAAATAGAAGGATATACCTCCAATAAAAAAGCAAATACAGCAAAAAGCTTTTAGAGCGTAGTAAGTGAGAGTAGAGGTATAGCCAAAAGAAGAAAGGGGGTTGGAAGGAGGGTAAAAGGACTGCAACAGTGAATACACTTAAGCATCTACATTTATGATACGTTTACACAGCATTACTTTCTTTGTGTTTGACTGTTGCAGTCATTACATTTGGGTTATCTGCCTACAGGTAGCTCTCACCTGGCCTGATTATCAAAGTCTTGGGTCTTGTGTCGGATGCTGTCTTTTCCATGACGTCAGGTAGTCGGGGGGGGGGTATATAGCATGCAGCCGACAGCATTACATCAGTCTTTCTTGCCGTGTGGTGCCCGAAGCAGAAGCAGGTCGTAAGTGCAGGTACGCTGACTCCTGAAATTTTCATTTTCAGTTTTAGAACTGAAGTCTTAAAGCTAAGTACCCTAATGCGGATCCTTTTTCTTGCTCTAAACCAGTGTCAGTAAAAGTTAACAATTGTATTACTTGTGGAAAGCAAATACCTCATAGATTTTCATTCGTACTGCATTCCTTGCTTAGGCCCAGACCACGACGTCCTTCGCTGTCAGTTTTGTGCTTTATTCAATCCTCGAACTTTTCGTCTCTTCATTTTTGTAGTTTGGTACTTGGTTTAATAATCCAGAAATGGCTTCGGTAAGCCAACAGAGTACAGACATTCTGAAAAAACGTAAAGATAGACCACATAGGTTCAAAGCTGCCGAGTCTTCCATTAAGTTAGTCACCAGTTTGCCGGTTCTCAGTGAGGCACTTTCGCAGCCCCTGATACCAGCTACTTCAGATTCGCAGGCCTCTATGGAGACCCATTCTGTGTCCGGTATGCCGCAAGATGCTTCTTCGACTATGGAACCTGCGGATGTCTCTACCTTGGATGGGTCCGGAGCTGCTGTGCAGGCACCGGCTTTTGAGGGTGTATTCAAGCCTACTGACTTGCATTTTAAACGGACGCCATCTTCTGCGTCAAGGCCTAAAATTCGACCCACACCTAGATAACGGACGTCCAAACCGCATGATCAGGCCTATATACCTAAAAAAACAAAGAATAACTGAAGACCTTATTACTCTAAGTAGGGGAAGCCAGCCTTCTAAGAGACCTAGAACTGATTTTCCTTTTAATTCTTCTGATCAGGATTCTGAAATTTCTGTTTCTTCTGATGATCAGGATTTGCCCTTAACTACCTTTGAGGATTGTGTAGCAGAGGACTCCATACCCTCTGCTTTCCCTCCAGAAGATTTTCCTTTTGGTGAAACTTTGCACACTCTTAGGGAGCATTTCCGTTGGGAAAGCCAGGATTATTCTGACTCCAAAAAGAGGTTTAGTGAATTCTTACTCCTACCTCAACATAGGCCTTTAGCTATCCCTCCTGTAGTGGACATTGTAGATGCATTCTTGGAATCTAGCCTGGCCCCAGACACTTTATTTCCGGCTCCAAGGAAACCTGACTGGTATTTGAGTACCCAACTCTCTCAAGTTCCTTTTTAAAAATTGTTCTGCAGACAGAGACCATTTCACAGGGACCCAAAGGCATTAAGGCTACTACTGCCAAAAGCCCGACCCCCTCTGATAGCGTTTCCAGGTCTCTGGACAGATAGGTTAAGTAGGGTATGCCCTTCTGATACTTTGGCCATTAGGGCCTTAAACTGCCAGTTTCATATGTTAAAGTATCAGCAGCATATTATTAGACTACTTAAACAGAAAAAGATGTTGATTCCTGACTGTGCTGAAAATAAAGAATTACAGGATTTAATATATTCTGCTGAACAAGTTGGTAAACCTATTTTGCAATGTGGTTTTGACTCGTTAGAAGCATCTTGCAGGGCTGCTGTCACTGGGTCTGTTCTTACAAGGCATGCTTGGCTTAAGGAGCAAAATTTGCCAGATCATGTTAAAGCTAAATTACTGGTTGCTCCCTTAAACCAAGACCGCCGGTTGGGCAACAAAGCAGAAGTCCTTAAAAAGATGGAGGAAAAAGTTAAATCTATGCAAACTGTTAAAGATATTCTGCAAGTACAGCCTCACTGGTTTAGTAGGCATGGACTTTCTAAGAGTTGGTCTTTTCATGTCTGTTCCAAGCCTTCTCAGTACAAACCCAGGAACAGTAGACCACCTAGGCTACAGTCTCAAGGTACTCACGGGCCTAAGCAGCGGGGGGCTCCCACTTCCAAAGCTATGGTAAACTGTCACAATGACTTACCCTTAAACCTTCCAAGCCCTGCTCAACTGCCTGCTCCCTTAGGGGGAAAGATCGCCCTGCATGCAAACAACTGGGAACTCATTACTCAAGGCAAATGTGTTAAGTAGTTTCCCAAGGATACAGATTGCATTTCCACACCTTACCAACCCCAAACGGTTGGCCACAGCTACCCCCAAATCGGCAGAGGCTCAACAGCTGGTTCTCTAAGAATCAGGGGTATTGAACCTGTCCCAGGAGAGGAATGGGGACAAGGTTTTTACTCGAGACTTTTCCTGGTACCCAGAAAAGACAGCTCCTGGCATCCTATCCTGGACATCGCTATTCTAAACACCTTTTTGGTAATCCCAAAATTCAACATCCTAACTCTTCATCTGCTTCCCATGCTAGGCAAAAATGCCTGGTTGGCCACATTGGACTTAATGGAAGTTTACCTGCACATTCCAATAAGAGAATCTTGGAAAAAATACGTACGCTTTAGAGCAGTCTATCCACTGCGCCCAGGGTATTCACAAAGTGCCTAGCTCCAGTTATTGCATTCTGCTGGCAAAGAAATATTGAAATATACCCATACCTGGACGATTGTCTAATTCAGGCAGAAAGCCAGGACATACTGTTAAATCTGGCATTTGTAAAGAAACTGCTAATCTCACTGGGGTACACCATAAACAAAAAGAAACCTTACCTAGTATCCTGCCAACAAATAGTATTCCTTGGGAGCAAGCTTGTACACATTCCCAGATGGCCTGCCTCATGCCAGAGAAACAAGTTTGACAACCTACTTCAAACTACTGGCCACAAAGACCCAGCTATCTGCAAGGAAAATACTGTAAGCCCTGGGGTTCATGGCCTCTTGCATCCTAATTCCATATGCAAGACTGCATATAAGGAAACTACAGTGGTGTTTAAAAAGCCTATTTTTGTCAGTCTCAGGACCTGGAATCAAGGATTCCAGTCATTCCTTGTATAAAGACAAGAGTTCCTTTGGTGGGCAGAGGCCTGCTACCACAACAAGGGTCTCCCTTTCACTCTACCCCCTGCCACCCTAAAAGACACATCAGACTATACATGGGGAGCTCACTTGGCAGGGCACTGCATTCAGGGCAAATGCAACTGAGTCAAATGCACCTGCATATCAATCAAAAATGTTAGCTGAACAGAATTCTCTGACAGCATTCAAGGACCACACTTTTTCAGGACAGTTATCGGTAAAGACAGACAAACACCAGTTTTATGTGGTACATAAGCAGGGGGGAACCCACTCCTATCATTTCTGCAGACTATTTATGGCTCTGTGGAACACAGCCTTGAGCTACCAGGTGCACCTACAAGCTTAGTTCCTGCCAGGCAAGCTAAATTCACTGGCAGACCTAAGCAGAAATCTCATGGACCCACACGAGTGGCAACTGGAGCCAAAGATATTCAACATTTTGAGAAACAAATTGGGGAGCCCAGAGATAAACCTGTTTGCCTCCCCTCAGATCTACCAATTGGACAAATTCTGCACAAGGACTCCCCGCAGATGAGCTTGGAAAGTGGATACCCTGTCCTTCACCTGGGAAAGCCTCTCCGTTTATGCCTTTCTCCCTCTAACACTCTGGGGGGGGGGGTGCCCAGCTTACCACATATTCTTCAATATTTAAGAGATGCTCCACAAGGGTCTTTCCTTCTCATCTATTAAAATTCATGCCTCAGCCATTTCAGCACATTATAATACTGAGCCACCCCTCTTCTCTCACCCCCTGCTGAAGAATTCGTCAAAGGGGCCAAATATTTAAGACCACCCAGGAAGAGCCCCTACTCCAGCCTGGGACTTTAACTTTGTATTGGAAAAGCTCACTCTACCTCCCTTAGAGCCAGCTGCATCTGCAGAGTTGAAATTCCTTTCTTGAAAAACAGCCTTACCTCTAGCCATCACCTCAGCAAGAAGAGTGATCGAATTACAGGCCCTCATGGCGGTGGAGCCCATCTTCCATGCAGACAGGGTGTCCCTCAGGACTAGTCCTTTTTTTGCCTAAGGTGGTATCCAGTGTGGGGCTTAATTAGCCCATTCATTTGCCAACCTTTTCTAATCCACAGAACAAAGAACGAGTACTGCACTCTTTGGACGTGCACAGACAACTAGATTTTATTTGGACAGGACTAAGCCTCTCAGGAAAACTGAAGAACAGCTAGTTGCCTTTGCTGCAAGGGGCAGAGGGGGGAGGGCATTTCAAAGCAAACCATTTCTAAGTGGGATAGGCCATTGCATTCATTTCTGCTATAAGCACCATGGATGTCCTACCCCACAGGGGATAAGATCACGTTCCACCAGGGCTGCATCTACTTCAACAGTCTTTCTCAGTGGTGTCCGTACCAGGGACGTCCTAGAAGCTGCTGCCTGGAGCTCTGTACATACCTTCAAGCATTACCACTTGCCTATTTTTTCTAAATCCAGAGCTTGTTTTGCCACTGCAGTCTTGCAAGGCTTAATAGCTGGTCCTAATGCTCTCTGCCTCCTCCCTTCCTTAGCTTTGCCAATCTACCCAAATGTAATGTCTGCAACAGTGAAACAAGAAGAGGTAGCCCCTCCCAGAATGAAGAGTCAAGTTTAACCACGCTGCATGGCTTACAAAAAACAAGCAAATCATGTCTTCTAGAGACGAGACCAGGAAAACCTCGCAAAAGCACAAGAACCCAGCAGACCTAATACTATAAACTATGTAATCAGGCCAAAAAACAAGTCACTTTAAACAAAAAAGAATACTTCCACAAACTTCAGAACTAGCACAGATTAAATCCTCAAATTCTGGGGAGCAATCAGTTCCTTAATTCACCCAGGCTCAAATACCAATCCTTGCCCATACCCTGATAAAACACCCTGCAATATAGCCTCTCTAACTCCTACTTCATTGAAACTATAGCTAAGTTGACCACCACCTTTCCTCCTACAAACACTAACCCACCCAAAAAACACCCCCCCAATTTAGGTCCACCTCTACCTAAATTCTCACTTTCTCCTGTTCCCACCCACACCATAATGAAACTCCTGAAACTAAAACCTTACACCAGCGCTCCTAATAACCTACCGTCTGAATTCCTAAAACTATCCTTAAGCTCCATCGCCTACTCTCTCGGTATACTTGCTAATAGATCCATTCAAGAATCTTATGTCCCACATCTGAAAAAAGCATACATTTTTCCTCTTCACAAAGGTGGCAAAAATTGGGATATCTCAAACTTCCGGCCAGTCGCTATCCTCTCTCCCATTTCAAAAGTGTTAGAGAAATGTGTGCATACCCAACTCCTTAACTACTTAACCACCTTCTCTCCCAACCCTACACGGTTTCAGACCAGGCCATAGCACAAACACAGCTCTCATTTCTTTTATAGATACTGTAAATCGAGCACACGATACAAATCAGTCTCCACTCTTTCTGGTGCCTCCCCTACAACCCTAAACTGGTTCTCAAGCTATCTCACTAACAGATTCCAATCAACAAAGTGGCAGCAGTCCTGTTCTCACTTCCTCAACATCTCAACAGGTGTACCCCAAGGTTCGATCCTGGGCCCCCCTGTTTAACATATTTATTAATGACTTCCATAGCTCCCTCACTCACAGCACCATGATCCAATATGCAGATGACTCTACAATCATCTGCACTGCAAAAACCCCTTCTAAGCTACAACTGCTAACCCAACAGGCCTTTGCATCCACTGAAAATTGGATGTCAAACGACCGCCTTGCTCTCAACCCAAACAAGACAAAATTGACTATTCACTCCCAAAAAAACTACTCCCCTAAATAAGACTGTATTCTCTCTGCTCCCTGAATTCTCTATCTGATCCCTGAGTAATACCACCATTGAAACTGTCCCCAACACCAAACTGTTAGGAGTCATCACTGACGAAAACCTCACATTTGACCTCCGTATTCAAACACACCAAAATCTAGGCACCCTCTCTAGGCATAATTACCTCAACCTTGGTGCAAAAAAGACACTAGCCTCAGCCTTTCTACTTCCATCCCTGCTATATGGTGCTCCTGTCTTTACAAACATCCATGCATCCCTCAAAACCAAGCTATATACATGTTATAATGAGGTGGTCAGATTTGCAACAAATGCTAGAACCTCAACACACCACTGCTTTTCTTTACACTGGCTAGAAGTACCACTTTCTCAACTTCTTATACCTTACAATTGCACATGAATTTAATTTACAAACCCACAGCATGCCCCTCACTCTCCTCTCTGCTGACCTTATACCAAGCCAACAGACCCCTTCGATCAGGGAATAAAACTCTACTCAAAGTAGGCAAACCTCAACTGACAGCTGGCCAAATCTCCTCCCTACTACTATAACCTCCATCAGTAGCACTGCCCTATTTAAAATAAAATCTGTCTTGGACAACGTCTGTCCTCCTGCTGGCTATGCCCTTGCCAAAAATAACTCTCTCCTGACACTGCTACTCCTATCCTCACTCCTCTGCCTTTTTCTTCTCCAACCTTTTTCTCATCCTTGCTAACCCTCCAGTACTGTAACCTTCCCTGTTTTTTTCCCTAACCCTGTTACCCACCCAACCTGAATACCCACCCTCTCTCTATACCTACCCACTGCCACTCATGAACCTATTCCTCCCTGTTTCTCTCTCATATATATTCCCCTCTACAATAATTTCCTAACTACTTTTGTTAAAACAGTAATGTTCTTCATGTTTCAATGTTGCAGTCATTACATTTGGGTAATCTGCTGGCAGGTAGCCCTCAGTTGGCCTGATTAACAGTCTTGGGTCCTGTGTTGGTTGCTGTCCCTTTTTCCATGACGTCAGGTCGTCAGGGGTATAAAACATGCAGCCGACACCATTACATCCATCTTTCTAGCCATGCGGTTACCGAAGCAGAAGCAGTTCACAAGTGTTGGTCGGCCGACTCCTGAAATTTTCGTTTTTGAGTTTCAGAACCAAGGTCTTAAGTACCCCATTGGGATAACTTTTTCTTGCTCCTTACCGACGTCAGTAAAAGTTAATTGCATTACTTGTGGGAAGCAAATACCTCATAAGGATTTTCATTTTTACTGTATTCTTTGCCTAGGCCCTGACCACTACTTACCTTGCTGTCGGTTTTGTGCTTTATTTAATCAGCGCACTATCCGTCGTTGCTTCTAAATATTTTGGTTCTGTTTTATCCAGAAATTATGTTGGTTAGCCATCCGACTACTGGATTACTGAAAAAACAAAAGACAGGCTGTTGAGTTCCAAAACTGCTGACGAATCTTCTAAGCCAGTCACCAGTTTGCCGGTACTCAGTGAGGCGATTTCACAGCCCCTGATACCTGCTACTTCTGATTTCTACTGAGACCCATTTGGAGTCTGGTATTCAGTGAGATGCTTTACATATTGAACCCGTGGATGTTTCTACCTTGGATGCGTCCGGAGCCACTGAGCACTCTGAGGGTGTATTCAGGTCTAGAGACTTGCATATTAAACAGAGTCCAACTTCAATACTGTGGCCTAAATCTCGATCTGTCTAAAAAACCGACGCCCAGGCCGCATGTTCGGCCCCTATGCCTAAAAAACAGAGGATCAAAAAGGCTGAAGATTTAATTAATCAGGGGTAGTCAACCCCCCCCCTCCAAGAGGCCTAGGATTGAACTTGACTATGAATCTTATGAACAAGACTCTTGTTTGTTCTGACTTTTCCAGTGATCTGGATTTGTCCATACCTACTTATGAGGACTCTGATGCTGAGGATTCCATTCCCTCTGCTTCTCCATCTGAGGATTTTTCTTTTGGGGAAACTTTACATACCTTAAGGGAGCATTTCCACTGGTGAAGTCAGGATTTCTCTGAATCCAAAAAGAGGCTTCGGTATTTCCTTCTTTCTCAGCATAGGCCTTTGGCTATACCTCCTGTACTAGACATTGTGTTTTCGGAACCTGTGATTACTTGCCTCCAGCCCCCTAGCAAACAAGACAGGTACTACAGGGTTCCTGATTCACACAAATTCCTTTTCAAAAATCCTGTTGCCGACCCTGAAACCATTTCTCAAGGCCCCAATGGCATTAAGACTTCTACTGCTAAAAATCCTACCCCTTCTGATAGAGACTCCAGGGCGCTGGATAGATGGAGTAAAAAGGTTTATACTTATGCAACTTTAGCAATCAGGGCTTTAAACTGTCAATTCCATATGCTAAAATATCAACAGCATATCATGGGGCTGCTTAAAAGAAAATTGTTTATTTCTGAATGTGTGGAGAATAAAGTTTTACAGTATTTATTACATTCAGCTGAACAAGTTGGCAAACATACTTTCCAATGCGGTTTTGATTCTTTAGAGGCCTCTTGCAGGGCTGCTGTTACTGGGTCTGTGCTTAGAAGGCATGCTTGGCTTAAGGAGCAACCCCCTACCTGATCATGTTAAAGCAAAACTTTTGGATGCTTTACAGCAGGACCACCTGTTTGGCAATAAGGCTGAAGAAGTTCTAAAAAAGATGGAAGACAAAGCTAAATCTATGCAAACTGTGAAAGAGTTCTTACAAGTACAACCTCCTAGATTTAGTAGGCACTGGCCTACTAAGAACTGGTCCTTTCCTGTTCCTTCCAGAGCCACTCCAGCCAAACCCAGACATTCCAAAAGCACCAGGTTTCAGTCCCAAGGGACTTTCAGAACTAAGTAATGGAGTGCTTCCACTTCCAAATCTGGAAACAACAAGGCACAACCGTATGGTAAACTGTCACAATGACTTCCCTTTACAATTACCAAGCACTTGCCTCTTAGCCGTCCCTTTGGGGGGGAAACTGGCAACTTACAACCCAGGACAAATGGGTGTTAAACAGTGTCCCAGGGGTACAGATTTCATTTCCACATGCTGCAAACGCCAAACGGGTGGCCACAACTGCCCCAAAATCAGTGGGCAGAGGCTCAGAAACAAGTACTTTCCCTCCTAAACATGGGGGATATTCAACTAGTATCAGAAGAGGAAAAGGGGCAAGGTTTCTATTCCAGACTTCCTTTTACCCAGAAAAGACAAATCATGGCATGCAGTTCTGGACCGGTCTACTCTAAACACCTATCTGGACATTCCAAAACTCAAGATGCTGACTCTTCACCAGTTACTTCCTATGCTAGGCAAGGATGCCTGGTTGGCAACTCTAGATTTAAGAGGCTTACCTGCATATCCCAATCAGGGAATCATGTAGAAGGTACTTGCGCTTCAAAGCAGGCTGCATGCATGGTCAGTTCTCTGCACTGTCCTTTGGCTTGTCTATTGCACCCAGGGTTTTCACAAAGTGCCTGGCTCCAGTAATTGCATTTTGCAGGCAAAGAAATATTCAGATATATCCATACCTGGATGATTGTGTAATTCAGGCAGAAAACTAGGTAATTCTTCTACAACGTCATGCGTTTGTAAAGAGTTCTAACTTGTCTAGGGTACGCCATAAACGAAAAGCAATCACAACTGGTACGCTCTCAAAAAATAACATTCCTGGGTGCAAGCTTGAATACAACTGCCCAGATGGCTTTCCTTATGCCAGAAAAACAAATTCATTTGGTAACTTACTTCAAACAGTAGGCCACAAAAATCCTGCTATCTGCAAGGCAAATACTGCAAGCCTTGGGGTTCATGGCCTCCTGCATTCTTCTAATTCCATATGCAAGACTGCATATGAGCAAACTTCAGTGGTACTTAAAAAAAAAAAAAAAAAAAAAAAAAAAAAAGTTTGAGTCAACATTGTCACAGCCTGGAAACAATGAATCCTATCATACCTTGCCTGCGCCTAGAGTTCCTATGGTGAGCAGAGGCCTGCTACCAAAACAAGGGACTGCCATTCACATCACCCCCTGCCACCCAAGCCCTAACTACAGATGCATCAGACTACCCATGGGGTGGCTCATCTGGCAGGGAAGTGCATTCAGGGCAAATGGATCCCAAATCAAATTCACCTTCATAGCAATCAAAAAGAAATGCTAGCTGTACAGAATGCTCTGACAGCCTTCAAGGACTACCTTCATCCAGGACAATTACTGATAGACTCATAACACCACTGTTATGTGGTACATGAACAAGCAGGGGGTACACATTCCTACCACCTCTGCAGACTAGCCATGGCATTGTGGAACACGGCCTTGGGATATGAAGTACAACTGCAAGCTCAATTCCTGCCAGGAAAGCTGAATCTCTTCTGGCAAATGAACTAAGCAGAAATCTCATGGACCCACATGAATGGAAACTGGAACCACAAATTTCCCACACGTTGATACGCAAATGGGGGAGCCCAGACTAGATCTTTTTGCCTCACCCCCGAACTACCAGTTGGACAAATTTTGCACAAGAACTCATCACAAAAAAGCCTGGAAAGTGGATGCTCTGTCCTTCAGCTGGAAAAAAACTTTCAGTCTGTCTTTGTCTCTGCTCTCCAAAGTTCTATTAAAAGTCAAACAGGACAAACCAAAAATGATTTTGATTGCTCCAGATTGGTTTTGCCAGCTCTGGTACCCACTCCTGTGCAGTGTCTCGCACAGCTCCGTGGCACCTGCCTCAGACACATTTCTTATTGTCTCAGCAGGAGAACCAAATTCTGCACCCTCAGCTCCAGACATTGAACCTTGCAGCTTGGCTAATCACTTAAACTCCCCCTTAGCATCCCTCAGCCAACCCGTGATGGATGTCATTTTTGGAGGCGAGAAGATCTAGTACTAGAAAATCTTATGCTGACAAATGGAAAAGATTCTATGCCTGGAATCGGTCTCAAGGGATGAGCACAGCAGTGCCCAATTTACCTCCGATTTTACAATACTTAACTGAGATGCTTCACAAGGGCCTGTCTTTTTCTCCCATAAAATTTTCATGCCTCAGCCATTTCAGCTCATTACAACATAGAACACCCCCCCCCTTCTCAAGCATTATCTCAGAGGGGCCAAAACCTTGAGACCACCCAGGAGAGCTCCAACCCCTGCCTGGGACCTTGCTTTGTATTGGAGAAACTCACTCTAACTCCTTTTGAGTCAGCTGCTACTGCAGACTTAAAATTTCTTTTCTGGAAAACATCTTTCCTTTTAGCAATCGCAGCAGCTAGAAGGATATCTAATTATAGGCCCGTATGGCAGTGGAGCCTTTCATCATCTTTCATGCGGACAGGGTGTCACTCAGGACCAATCCTTCATTCATGCCCAAGGTGGTATTCAGTGTGGCTCTTAATCAGTCTATTCATTTGCCAACTTTCTTTCCCAATCCACAGAGTAAGGGGGAGTGGATTCTGCATTCTTTGGATGTACACAGACAACTTAGATTCTTCTTGGACAGGATTAAATCTCAAAGAAAATCTGAACTGCTGGCAGTATTTGCTGCAGGGGCAGAGGGGAAGGCTATTTCAAGGCAAACCATTTCTGAATGGATAAGCCATTGTATTCTTTACTGTTAATAGCACCATGGAAAACCTATCCCCCAGGGGTCTGTTCTCATTCCACTAGGGCTGCATCTACTTCAACAGCCTTTCTCAGAGGTGTTCCTACCAGGGATATTCTAGAAGCTGCTACTTGGAGTTCAGTTCATACTTTCACCAAGCATCATCACTTACCAATTTTCTCTAAATCCAGAGGTGGCTTTGTCACCGCTGTTTTGCAGGGCCTTATAGCTGGTCCTAATGCTGTATAAATCTATCCGCCCAACCTTGGTTTTGGGAATCTACCCAAATTTAATTACTGCAACAGTGAAACACTGACCTGACGTCATGGAAGAAGGGACAGCAACCGACGCAGGACCCAAGTCTTTTTTAATCAGGCCGACTGAGGGCAACCTGCCAGCAGATTACCCAAATGTAATGACTGCAACAGTTAATACACTAACATCTACACAACTGCATTTTCCTCACTGTCTCTCTTCACATATATTCCCCTCTTCAGTCCTTTTCCTAACTACTTTTGTTAAAACTGTCAACTCTCGCATGTACCCTCCCTGCCTCTTTTTTCACATATATTACCCCTCTTCGGTCCTTTCCTAAACACTTTTGTTAAGTGTTCGTCCCTGTCTTTTTTCAGATATATTCCCCTCTTCCATTCTTTACTAACTACTTTTGTTAACAGTGCCAACTCTCACATGTACACTATACTGTATTTAGCACAAAATTATTGCCTTTCATTAGTACTGTGTTTAGCTTAAATTCATGTCTATTAGTAATTGTCTTAGCTTAAAATCATGCCTATTATTGTATAGCCTTTTAAATACTTAAGTAACTCCAACTGCTATATTGTGTATAAATTGTATGTGGAGCTTTTGTCCCTGGGCCTCCACTGAAAATGGGCTATCCAAAGCCCAGTGGACTTTCCCGGTAAACAAATGCAATACATAAATAAAACAGTACAGTTGTGTACACTTAACATAAATGTAGATGTTAGTGTATTCACTGTTGCAGTCCTGGTTACCCTCCCTCCAGCCCCCTGACTTCTATTGGCTATACCTTTCTTGTTTACTGTATTAAGCTTTCTGGTGTATTTGCTTTTTGTTGGAGGTGTAACCTTGTATATAGTTGCTTCCCATTATGCGGTCGCCTGACAACTGGGGCAAGAAAAACTGATGTAATGGCGTCGGCTGCATGCTTTATAACCCTGACTACCTGACGTCATGGAATAAGAGAGCATCCGACGCAAGACCCAATACTGATAAATCAGGCCGGCTGAGGGCTACCTGCAGGCAGATAAACCCAAATGTAATGACAGCAACAGTGAATACACTCTAACATGTGCATTTATGGTAAGTGTACACAACTGTACTTTTCCCAACCTCTTTTCACCCATTTTTGGTCCTCTCCTGCTCTCTTTTCCTAAGGTACAGGCTGTCTGATTTTCTTTGCAAAGTTACTTTTAGTTTAAACCTTGTTTTCTGGGGGCTCCTGAGTGTTATTGCAAGAAAGACTGAGGAAGTTATGTTTGCTGCCTCTTTTGTATCACACGTCCTTTACAACAGACGACAGCCAATGTCATATTTACTTTTGGTATTCTGGCTGATCGAGGGGTACTGGGAGCCGGATACCCCATTGGTTAAGACTGCAACAGTGAATACACTCTAACATTTGCATTTATACTAAGTGTGCACAACTATACTTCGTGTTTCACTGTTGCAGTCATCACATTTTGGTTATTCCAGCCAGGGTAGCCCTCAGCCAGCCGAATACCAAAGACTTAGTATCTTTGTGTTGGTTGCTGTTGCTTGAGGACTGATGTCAGGTCATCAGTAGTATAAAGTAAGGCAGAGAACGCCATTACATAAGTATTGCTTGCCGTGGAGCCTGAAGTAGAAGCAGTTTGAAAGAGTGCCGGTCGGCCGCCACCTGAGTTTTGCCGCCACCTGAGTTTTGCCGCCACCTGAGTTTTGCCGCCACCTGAGTTTTGCCGCCACCTGAGTTTTGCCGCCACCTGAGTTTTGCCGCCACCTGAGTTTTGCCGCCACCTGAGTTTTGCCGCCACCTGAGTTTTGCCGCCACCTGAGTTTTGCCGCCACCTGAGTTTTGCCGCCACCTGAGTTTTGCCGCCACCTGAGTTTTGCCGCCACCTGAGTTTTGCCGCCACCTGAGTTTTGCCGCCACCTGAGTTTTGCCGCCACCTGAGTTTTGCCGCCACCTGAGTTTTGCCGCCACCTGAGTTTTGCCGCCACCTGAGTTTTCGTCTGCTGAACTGAAGAAGTCTTCTAAAGCTAAGTACCCCATTCTTCTTTCAGCTGCTCCCATTAGGTGTCGCCACATCAGATCAACTGTTTGCATTTCTTCCTGTCCTATGCATCTTGCTCACACCAGCCACCTGCATGTCCTCTCTCACCACATCCATAAACCTCATCTTAGGCCGTCCTCTTTTCTTGTTACCTGGCAGCTTCATCCTTAGCATTTTTTTTCCAATCTATTCTGCATCCCTCCTCAGCACATGTCCAAACCAACATAATCTTGCCTTAGTGGCTTTGTCTCCAAACCTTCCAACCTGGGCTAACCCTCTACTTATTCCTAATCCTGTCCATCCTAGTCATACCCAGTGCAAATCTTAACATCTTCAACTCTGCCACGTCAGGCTATGACTGCTGCCTTTTAGTCAATGCCACTGTCTCCAACCCATATAACATAGCTGGTCTCACTGCCCTCTTGTAGACCTTCCCTTTCACTCTTACTGATACTCGTCCGTCACAAATCACTCCTGACACTCTTCTCCACCCACTCCATCCTGCCTGTACTCTTTTCACCTCTTTTCCACACTCACCTTGTCTGAACTGTTGATCCCAAGTGCTTAAACTCATCCACCTTCACCAACTCTACTCCCTGCATTCTCACCATTCCTCTATCCTCCCTCTCATTCACACACACATTCTCTTAGTCCTGCTGACCTTCATTTCTCTTCTCTCTAGAGCATATCTCTACCTCTCCAGGGTCTCCTCCACCTGTTCCCTACTCTCACTACAGATCACAATGTCATCTGCAAACATCATAGTCCACGGGGACTCCTGTCTGATCTCGTCTGTCAACCTGTCCATCACTATTGCAAATAAGAAAGGGCTCAGAGCTGATCCTTAATGTAATCCCACCTCCACTTTAAATGCATCCGTCACTCACTGCAGACCTCACCGCTGTCACACTACCCTCGTATATATCCTGTACCACTCTTACATACTTCTGTGACACTCCTGACTTCCTCGTACAATACCACAACTCCTCTCTAGGCACCCTGTCAAATGCTTTCTCTAAATCCGTAAAGGCACAATGCAACTCCTTCTGACCTTCTCTGTACTTTTCCATCAACACTCAGAGCAAACATCACATCTGTAGTGCTCTTTCCTGGCATGAAACCATACTGCTGATCACTAATCATCACGTCCCTTCTTAACCTTGCTTCCACTACTCTCTCCCATAACTTCATGCTGTGACTGATCAATTTAATCCCTTTGTAGTTACTACAACTCTGCGCATCACCCTTATTCTTAAATCTGTACCAAAACACTTTTTCTCCATTCCTCAGGCATCCTCTCACTTTCCAAGATTTCATTAAACAATCTAGTTAAATACTCCTCTGCCATTTCATCTAAACACCTCCATGCTTCCACAGGTATGTCATCTGGACCAACAGCCTTTCCATTCTTCATCCACTTCATAGCTATCCTTACTTCCTCCTTGCTAATCCACTGCACTTCATGATTCACTATCTGCACATCATCCAACCTTCTCTCCCTCTCATTCTCTTCATCAACCCCTCAAAGTACTCTTTCCATCTGCTCAACACACTCTCCTCACTTGTGAGTACGTTTCCCTCATTATCCTTTATCGCCCTTACCTGCTGCACATCTTTACTAGCTCGGTCCCTCTGTCTAGCCAGTTGGTACTGGTCCTTTTCACCCTCCTTGGTGTCCAACCTTTTATACAACTCTTCATACGCCTTATCCTTAGCCTTCGCCACTTCTTTTTGCCATGCACCTCATCTCCTTATACTCATCTATTTTCTTCATCTCTTTGACAATCCCACTTCTTTGCCAACCTCTTTCTCTGTATACTGGCCTGTACTACATTTCACCACCAGGTCTCCTTGTCCTCCATCTTTACAGATGTCACACCAAGCACCTTTCTAGCCATCTCTCTTACTAGCTCTGCTGTAGTTACTCAGCTATTCGGTAACTCTGCACTGCCACCCAGTGCCTGTCTTAACTCTTCCCTGAACATCCTCACAATTACCCTTTTTCAATTTCCACCATTTGATCCCTGGTGTTGCCCTCACACTCCTCCTCCACTTCTTGATCACCAATGTCATCCTACAAGCCGCCATCCTATGTTGCCTAACTACACTTTTCCATGCCACCACTTTACAGATGTTCATCGTGCATACAGCTGCAGTAATCACATATGGGTTCTGTGCAGTCAGGCGGTCCCTCGGTCGGCCGAATTCTAAAGTCTAGGTCCGGTGTCGGTTCTTTCTTTCCTGATGTCAGTGCGACAGGGGTATATAAGACACAGCCGACGCCATATTCTTCAGTCTTTTTTGCTGCGCGGTGCCCGAAGCAGAAGCTGTTCACAAGTGCCGGTCGGCCAGCTCCTGAATTTACGAAAAATTGGAAACCGAAGTCTTCTTTAAAGCTAAGTACCCCGTTGGGGAAACTTTTCTTGCCTCAGACCGATGTCAGACAAAGTTAACAACTGTATTTCTTGTGGGAAGCAAATACCGCATAAGGATTTCCATTCCCTCTGCATACCTTGTTTAGGCCCAGACCACGACGTCTCGGGCTGTCGCTTTTGCGCTACTTTTAATAAACGCACTATTAAGCATCGGGCGGAGTTCGCCCAACATTATTTTGGTAAAGCCTTTGATTATAGAATGTCGTCGGAAACTCCGACTATGGTTTTGTCCAAAAAACGCAAGGACAAGGACCGTGGTCTCCACCGACACCATGCCAAAACCGGCTACACGTGGGCAGGTTCTCAGTGAGACGCCTATGCAGTCCCTGACTACCGACGACACTTCCTTTGCGGTGTCTTCTGTAACCGAGACCGCAGGTACCTCGGCCCTTACTCAGACTACAACCACCAAAGCCACTGTGAGTGTTGAGCCTCCTGATGTGGACAGGTCCACTTCCACCCAGGGTGTCTTCAGACCCTCATCTTCCTTTTCCATTAAGGCCTTTACTAAGTCCAAATCAGCCATGCATCCCAAGAGGCCTGTTGCTCAGGGCCCATCCCCAGGCCCCATGCGTAAAAAGCAGATGCTTAAAATGGCTGAGGATTTAATTACTCTTATCAGGGGTTCTCAACCCACTCCAGACAAGAGACCCAGAGTGGAGGAAGATTCTCCCTCTTCTGAACAGGTCTCCATTTTCTCAACATTCTGATGTAGAGGAACACTCGTACTCCCCTTATGAAGATTCTGATGCAGAACAGTCCATTCCTTCTGTATCTCCCCCAGAGGAGTTTTCTTTTGGGAAATCTTGCACATCTTGAGGGAACACTTCCATTGGGAAGGCCAAGGCTTTTCTGATTCCAAGAAAAGGCTTAGGGAATTTCTTTTGTTACCTCAAAACAGACCTCTGGCTATACCACCTGTCTTGGACATACTTGATAATGTTTACTCTGAGGCTTGTCTTAACCCGGATTCCCTGCCTCCTGCCCCAGTCAAACCTGATGGGTACTACAGAGTTCCTACCTCTCACCAATTTCTTTTCAGAAGCCATAATGCTGACCCTGAAACCATTTTTCAAGGCCCCAAGGGCATGAAGGCCTCTACTGCCAAGAATCCACTACCTTCCGAAAGAGAATTTAGATCCTTAGAAAGGTGGGGAAAAAGGTATACACCTCTGCCACCCTAGCCATGAGGGCCTTAAATTGTCAGTTCCATATGCTTAAATATCAACAGTTTCTGTTATCACAATTAAGAAATAAAATGTCTCAACCTGAACAACCAGATATGAAGGAATTGCAGGATATGATGCATAGTGCAGAAAAAGTGGTTAAACACACCTTATAATGTGGCTATGATGCCTTAGAGGCCTCAAGTAGAGCTGCTGTTACAGGATCAGTAATTCGCAGACATGCCTGGCTTAGGGAACAAAGCTTGCCTGATCATGTTAAAGCTAAACTACTAGATGCTCCTTTACAAAAGGATGTACTACTTGGTACTAATGCTGAGGAGATACTACAGAAAATGGAAGAAAAAGCTAAATCTATGCAAACTGTCAAGGCTTTTCTATAGATACAACCACCTCATTTTAGCAGAAATTGGCCTTCTAAAAACTGGTCCTTTCCAGCCACGGACAAGCCCCAAAGGGGTAGATACAGGCGCACAAGGGGCAGAGGACAATCTCAAGGATCATATAGAGGGAGACAATGGCAAACTCCAGCACCAAGAGGTGGCGAAGACAGTGCACAACAATACAGAAAACAAACCCAATGACTTCCCCTTTTCATGCCACGCAAGTCTCAGCTGGCAGCTCCCTTGGGAGGAAAGCTGGCATTGTTTACAAGAAATTGGCTTATCACAACAGACAAATGGATCCTGGACGTTATAAACAGAGGCTACAGATTTCATTTTCACACTCTTCCAAAAATGAGAGGCATGCCAAACCTGCCAGACAATCAAAGGGCAGAGACACAAACATAAATTTCAAAACTCATGGTCATGAAAGCTCTTCAAGAGGTTCCTACTCACGAACAAGGTCAAGGTTTTTATTCCAGACTATTCCTGGTACCAAGGAAAGGAACAGACTGGAGACCCATTTTGGACTTATCCATCCTAAATACATTTCTACTCTTACCAAAATTCAAGATGCTCACATTACAGCAGCTTCTTCCCATGCTGGGCAAGGAGTTTTGGCTGGTAACATTGGACCTCAAGGAGGCATACCTGCATGTCCCAATCAGACAAAGTTGCAGAAGATACATCAGATTTCTTGCAGGTTCAATCAACTATCAATTCTCTGCTTTGCCCTTTGGCTTATCTACTAAGCCCAGAGTATTCACGAAATGCCTGGCATCAGTAATTGCGTACTACAGACTTCAAGGGATACAGATTTACCCTTATTTGGACCACTGCCTGATCCAAGCGGACAGCAAGCACATACTTCTGGAACATCTGGCTTATGCAACACGGTTACTGAATTCTGTGGGATACACAATCAACAAAGAGAAATCCAGGCTAAAACCATCTCAAAAAATGACTTTCCTGGGTGCCAACTTGGACACAAACACCCAGATGGCCTACCTTATGCCAGAAAAACAGGGGCAACTAACTCGGTACTTCAAAATACTAGCAAATTGTACCAGGCTTACTGCAAGGAAAATCCTGCAGGCTCTGGGCTTCATGGCATCTTGCATTCTTTTAATCCCATGTGCAAAGTTGCATATGAGAACTTCAATGGTACCTAAAAAACCTATGGTCTCAACACAGCCACAATTTGGAAACAATAATACCAATAATTCCATGTTTACAAAAGGAATTTCTATGGTGGGCCCAAGCATGTCAAACACAGGTCTCCCATTCTGCAAGCCTCAAGCAAATCAAGGCATCACAACAAACGCCTCAGATTATGCCTGGGGGGCGCACATGACAGGCAGGTGCATTCAGGGCAAATGGTCCCAAAAGGAAAAGCACCTTCACATCAATCAAAAAAAATGCTAGCAGTGATGAATGCAATTACAGCATTCAAGGACCTCCTGCATCCAGGACAATTATTGATAAGAACAAACAACACCACAGTAATGTGGTACATAAACAAGGAGGAACACATTCATATACCCCCTGTGCAGACTAGCCATGACACTTTGAAACTTGGCTCTGGATTGGCAAATCTAACTTCAAGCACAGTACTTGCCAGGGTTGGAAAACACGCTGGCAGAAATATGACAGATCCACCCGAATGGAAGTTGCATCCTCAGGTGTTTACAAAGATAATCAAAGCGTGTGGGAGGCCAGACATAGATCTCTTCGCCTCCCACAGGAATCGTCAATTGAAAAAGTTTTGTTCAAGGACCCTTCATCCAAAGGCCTGGAGAGTGGACGCCCTTTCATTCAGTTGGACAGCATGGACAGTGTACGCTTTCCCACCTCTGCCTCTTCTGTCCAAGGTGCTTTTGAAAGCAAGAGCAGACAGACCGAAGATGATACTGATTGCTCCAGACTGGCCAAGACAGCACTGGTACCCTCTCCTGAGGAGCCTAACACATAATCCTCCCTGGCCTCTACCTCTAATACCTCTTCTGCTGATTCAGCACAGCTACAAAACTCTTCAGTCAGCTGAAAACACTCAATCTCGCTGCATGGAAAATTCCTTAACACCACAACAGACCCTACTCCCCAAAGAGGTGCAGGACGTCATTCTGGAGGCCAGAAGGCCATCTACTAGAAAGGCTTACTCCACAAAATGGAAACGGTTTTGCTCTTGGAATGAGAAAAAAGGCCAGGACCCTAGGAACACTGAATTTGCCTCTGGTATTACAGTATCTAGCTGAGCTGCTGAACAGTGGACTTTCATTTTCCTCCATAAAAATCCATGCCTCGGCCATTTCTGCAGAATTCAACACTGATCCATCGTTATTCTTTCACCCACTGTTAAGACAGTTCCTCAGAGGGGCTAAGAATATAAGACGACCAAGGAAACAACTAGTGACAGCCTGGGATCTTATTACATTCTAGAAAAATTAACATTGCCTCCCTTTGAACCAGCTGCCTCATCAGATTTGCAATATTTGTCCTGGAAAACAGCTTTCCCTCTGGCCATTACCTCTGCTCGTAGGGTTTCGGAACTACAAGCCCTCATGGTTGTGCAGCCCTTTCTCATCTTCCATCAGGACAGAGTTTCCCTTCGAACCAACCCATCATTTATGCCTAAAGTGGTATCCAGGGTAGCTTTAAATCAGGCCATACACTTACCTACCTTTTACCCCAATCCTCAAAACAAAGGGGAAAGGCTGCTACATTCCTTAGACATCCATAGACAGCTACGTTATTTGGACAGAACAAAGCCTTTCAGGAAATCAGAACAACTTTTTGTGTCCTATGCTATAGGAGCTCAAGGGAAGCCTGTTACCAAACAGACAATTTCAAAATGGAGAGGCCACTGCATACGATTTTGTTACTCCTATCATGGGAAATCTGTCCCTACAGGCATCAGATCCCACTCCACCAGGGCCACAGCTACCTCTACAGCCTTCCTCAGAGGAGTTCCTACCAAAGATATTTTGGAGGCAGCCACTTGGAGTTCTGTGCATACCTTCACAAAACACTACCACTTGCCTTTGTATTCTAAAACTAGAGCAGGCTTTGCCACTGCTGTGTTGCAGGGCATTCTGACTCATCCCAGTTCCACCTAGTGCCTACCACCCTATGCGTAGCTTTGGGATTCTACCCATATGTGATTACTGCAGCTGTATGCACGATGAACATAGTACAGTTTTGTACCTACCATAAATGTAGATGTTCGAGTGCTAATACAGCTGCAGTACAGGTTTCCCTCCCTCCTTCCCCTCTTGGTAAAGGACTAGTGGCTAACACCTCCTCATACAACCTAATTTGGGTTATCCTCCTATGGTGTATTTGCTTGCAGTTACTGTTTTTTGATTACATTGCATTACTTGAATGAATATATATATATATATATATATATATAGCAAGAAAGACTGAAGAATATGGCGTTGGCTGTGTCTTGTATACCCCTGTCGCACTGACGTCAGGAAAGAAAGGACAGCAACCGACGCCGGACCTAGACTTTGGAATTCGGCAGACCGAGGGACCGCCTGACGGCAGAGAACCCATCTGTGATTACTGCAGCTGTATTAGCACTGTAACATCTACATTTATGGTAGGTACAAAACTGTACTTTTCCAATCTCCTTCAGACTGGCCCTTCTACATAAGATATAATCCACCTGTGTGCATCTTCCTCCACTCTTGTATGTCACCCTATGCTCCTCCCTCTTGTTAAAATACGTATTCATCACAGCCATGTCCATCCTTTTCGCAAAATCCACTACCCTCTGACCTTCTGCATTCTTCTCCTTAACACCATACCTACCCATCACCTCCTTATCCCCTCAGTTCCCTTCACCAACATGCCCATTGAAATCTGCTCTAATCACCACTCTCTCACCCTTGGGTACAGTCATCACCACTTCATCCAACTCGCTCAAAAATTTTTCTTTCTCATCCATCGCACACCAACTTGTTGAGCATATCCAGTAACAATATTCATCATTACACCATCAATTTCCAGCTTCATAAACATCACTCTATCCAACCCTCTCTTTTCACCTCCAAAACCCTCTTAGCATACTCTTACTTCAGGATAATGCCTACGGCATTTTTCTTCCCATCCACTCCATGATAAAACAATTTGAAACCTCCTCCTATACACCTAGCCTTGCTCCCCTTCCATCTGGTCTCTTACACACACAATATACCAACCTTCCTTCGGTCCATCATATCAGCTAGCTCTCTCCCTATACCAGTCATACTGCCAACATTCAAAGTTCTGACCCCTCACCATCACAGTCCTAGCCTTTACCTACTTTCGGGCATGCCTTCCCCCACTTCTCCTCCCTTCAGCCAACAGTAGCCCAATTTCCGCCAGCACCCTGTTGATGGTCGTTGTTAACCCGGGCCTCGACTGATCCGGTATGAATTTCTGTATTGTCTGCATGTATGATTTGGCAAAATTTTACGCCGGATGCCCTACCTGACGCAAACCTCCCCATTTATGCGGGTTTGGGACCGGCATGAAAAATGCACTGGCTTGTGCATCCCCAGTGGCTGGGTTAAAGCGAAGTACTCCTTGGGGATCCTTTTTTCTTGCATTAACATGTCAGAGAAAATTAATCGTCTCGCCTGTAGAAGTCAGATAACGCACCTCAGCCGACCTGAATACCAGTCTTAAGATTTCTGCATCGGATGCTATTGCTTCTGTGGAAAGCAAATACCTCAGATTTTTTCATTTTTATTGCATCACCTGTTTAGACCCAGAACACGACGGCCCTCGCTGTCTGTTTTGTGCTTTGTTCAATGCCTGAACTATTCATCGTTGGACTATTTTGTCACTTAATTCTTTCGCTCTATATTCCGAAATGGCTTCGATAAGCCATCCGACTACCGATCTTCCGAAAAAACGTAAGGATAAAGACAGCACAGGCCCACAACTGCCGACAACACTACCGTTAAGCTAGTCGCCAGTACTCAGTGAGGCACTTTCGCAGCCCCTGATACCAGGTTCTACAGGTTCACAGGCCTGTACTGAGACCCATTTAGAGTCCGGTATGCCGCGAGATGCTTCTTCGACTATGGAACCTGCAGATGTCTCTACCTTTGGGTTTGGAGCCACTGTGCAGGCAATGGCTTCTGAGGGTGTATTCCGGCCTACTGATTTTCATATTAAACAGACTACTTTGTTTCAAACCAAAAATACTGAATTTGTCAGACTTAAAGTGCGCACTACGCCTAGGAAACCGACCCAAAGTGCATTTTCAGGCCCACATGCCACAAAAAGCAAATGCTTAGATTGGCTGAAGATCTTTTTACTTTAATTAGGGGAAGTAAGCCTTCCCCGTCAAAATGGCCAAGAACTGATTTTCCTTCTGATTCTTCTGATCGGAAGTCTAACTCTGACCCTTCTGATTACCATGGCATACTCTTATCAACCTAGCAGGATTCTGATGCAGAAGATTCCATTCCCTCTGCTTACCCACCAGAAGATTTTTCTTTTGGTGAAACTCTGCATAACCTTCGTGAGCATTTCCGCTGGGAGAGCCAGGACTACTCAGTCCAAAAAGTGACTAGGGGAATTTTTAAACTTGCCTCAGCACAGGCCTCTAGCTATCCCTCCAGTTCTGGAAATTGTCGATGCCTTCTTGGAATCCAGCCTTACCCCTGATACTTTGCCTCCAGCTCTCAGGAAACCTGACCGGTACTATAGAGTACCTGACTCCCACAAATTCTTAAAGAATCCTGCTGAGGATCCAGACACCATTTCCTAGGGACCTAAAGGTATTAAGGCTGCAACGGCCAAAATTCCTACCCCTTTGGACAGGAATTCTAGGGCTTTAGACAGATTGGGTAAGAAGGTATACACCTCTGCTACTCTTGCCATCAGGGCTTTAAATTGATAGTTTCGTATGTTAAAGTGTCAGCAACATATGATGGAACTTAAACAGAAAATTATGTTCATACCTGATTGTGCAGAACATAAAGATTTGCAAGAGTTAATACATTCTGCTAACCAAGTTGGTAAACATACCTTTGTAATGTGGTTTTGATGTCTTAGAAGCATCTTGCAGGGCTGCTGTCAGTGGGTCTGTTCTTAGAAGGCATGCTTGGCTTAAGGAACAAAACTTGCCAGACCATATCAAAGCAAAATTAGCAGATGCACCATTAAACCAAGAGTCTGTTTGGTGGTAAAGCTGAAGAAGTCCTCAAAAGGATGGAGGAAAAAGCTCAATCTATGCAAACTGTTAAAGATTTCTTACAAGTTCAGCCACCTAGATTCAGTAGGCATTGGCCTTCAAAAAACTGGTCTTTTGCAGCCCCTCCCAGACCTTCACGGTCAAACCCAGGGGAAACGGACCACCAAGACTACAGTCTTGGGATATGCACAGATCTAAGCAGTGGAGTGCACCCACGTCCAAACCAGGGAGTAGTTAGCTGCCATCCTATGGTAAAATCTCAGTGACTTATCCTTAACTCTTCCAAGCCTAGCCCAAGTACTTGCCCCCTTTAGGAGGGAAACTTGCCCTGCATGCCAAAAAACTGGGAATACATTACCCAGGAGAGATGGGTCTTAAACCTCGTTTCCCAATGATACTAATTCCACTTCCACTCACTCCCAACACCAAGCGGATGGCCAGACCTCCCCACAAACCAGTGGACAGAACCCCAAAATCAAGTGTTCTTTCTTCAGTATCAAGGCTATTCTACCTGTCCCAGCAGAACAGAGGGGGACAAGGCTTTTATTCCAGACGGTTTCTGGTACCCAGAAAAGAAAACTCCTGGCGTCCTATCCTGGATCTGTCTCAACATGTTTCTGATAGTCCCAAAATTCAAAATGCTTACTCAAACACCTGCTTCCTATGCTAGCCAAGGACTCTTGGCTAGCAACCTTAGACTTAAAAGAAGCTTATCTGCACATCCCCATAAGGGAATCTTGTAGGAAATGCCTATGTTTCAGAGCATTATCCGTTCTCTGCACTTTGTCTTATCTACTGCGCCCAGGGTATTCACAAAATGCCAAGCTGCGGTCATTGAATATTGCAGGCAGAGAATGATTCAAATTTACCCATACTGGGACGATTGCTTGATTCAGGCAGACAGTTAGAAATTGCTACTACACCACCTGACATTTGTAGAGGCTTAACTTCACTGGGGTACACCAACGAAAATGAGTCGCATCTGGTACCCAGTAAACAGATTGTATTCCTGGGAACAGGCTTGAACCCAACTTCCCAGATGGCATTCCTCACTCCAAAAAAAAAATGTATTTAACAAACTACTTCAATCTACTGGCCACCAAAACCCATATATCTTCAAGAAAAGTACTGCAATCCCTATGGTTCATGGCCTCCTGCATTCCACTAATTCCATATGCAAGACTGCATATGAGGAAACTTCAGTGGTACTTAAAAAGTTTTTGGTGTCAAAATTGTCAGGACTTGAAAGCAAAGATTCCTATCTGTCCTTTCCTAAGGACAGTGTTCCTTTGGTGGGCAGAGGCTTGCTCCCAAAACAAGGGACTCCCTTTCACTCAACCCCCTGCTACCCAAACCCTCACAGATGTATCAGACTGTGCATGGGGGGCTCACTTGACAGGACAGTGCAGTCAAGGCAAATGGAGCCCAAAGCCAATGCACCTGCATATCAATCAGAAAGAAATGTTTGTTGTACAGAATGCTCTGACTGCCTTTAAAGGCCTTATTCTTCCAGGACAACTATTTAGACAACACCACAGTTGTGGTTCATAAACAAGCAGGGGGAACCCATTCCTACCCATTCTGCAGATTAGCCATGGCTCTGTGGAACACAGCCTTCAGCAACCAAGTGCACCTGCAAGCTCAATTCCTGCCAGGCAGACTAAACTCACTGGCGGACTTAAGCAGAATTCTCATGGACCCACACTAGTAGAAACTGGAAACGAAAATATTCAAGCTTTTGAGGAACAGATGGGGGGAACCAGAGGTTGGACCTCTTTGCTTCCCCTCAGAACTGTTAATCGAGCAAATATTGCACCAGAACTCCCCACAGCCAGGCTTGGGAAGTAGATGGCCTGTCCTTTACCTGGGAAAGCTTCTCACTTTATGCCCCCCTCTCCCCTCCTCTCGAAGGTTCTACTAAAGATCGAACAGGACAGGCTAAGGACAATCCTGATTGCATCAGACTGTCCACGCCAGCACTGGTATCCTCTTTTGCGCAGTCTGACAGTAGTGCCACCATAGTACCTGCCTCAGACCCCTTCCCTGCTGTCCCAGCAGTAGGGCCAGATTTTGCACCCTCAGCTACAGACCCTGAACCTAGCAGCCTGGCTCATCCCCCGAATTCTTCACCAGCAACTCTCAGTAAGCAGGTGCTGGATGTCATTCTTGAGGCAAGAAGGCCTAGTACTAGAAAATCCTATTTGGAAAAGTGGAAAAGGTACTGCTCCTGGAACTAGTCTCAGGGAATGGACACACCTGTGCCCAGCTTATTTCATATACTAGATTACTTAGCAGAAATGTTCCATAAAGGCCTATCCTTCTCTTCCGTTAGGATTCATGCCTTTGCCTTCTCGGCTTATAATACAGAGCTACCCCTTTTCTCTCATCCTCTGGTCAAACAGCTCCTGAGAGGAGACCAACATTTAAGACACCCCCAGGAGAGCTCCCACTCCTGCCTGGGACCTTAACGTTGTATTGGAAAAACTCATTCTTCCTCCCTTTGAACCTGCTGCCTCAGCAGACTTAAAATTCCTCTCTTGGAAAACAGCTTTACTTCTCTTCAGCAAGAAGAGTGTCTGAATTGCAGGCCCTTATTGCCGTGGATCCCTTTATTATCTTTCATGCGGACAGGGTTTCTCTCAGGACTAATCCATCCATGTGGTATCTAGTGTTGCTTTAAACCAATCCATTCATTTTGCAAACTTTTTCTCTAATCCTCAGAATAAATGGGAGAGGATCCTGCACTCCCTGGACGTGCACAGGCAGCTCAGCTTCTATCTGGACAGGACTAAGCCTTTCAGAAAATCTGACCAGCTGCTAGTTAGCTTTGCTGCAGGGGCAGAGGGCAAGGCCATTTCAAAGCAAACCATTTCTAAATGGTTAGCACACTGCATCCATTTCTGCTACAAACACCATGGGAAACCTATCCCCCAAGGGATCAGAACACATTCCACTAGGGCCACATCACCCTCTACAGCATTCCTCAGGGAGTCCCTACCAGGGACATCCTGGAAGCTGCAACCTGGAGCTTTGTACACATTCACCAGGCATTACCACTTGCCTATCTTTTCTAAATCCAGAGCTTAATTTCCCACAGCAGTCTTACAGGGCCTGATTGCCAGCCCGAATGCTTCTTGACCATCTTCCACCCTTCCTTAGCTTTGGGAATCAACCCAAATGTGATGACTGCATCAGTGACATGAAGAATATAGTACAGTTTGTACACTTACCATAAATGTAGATGTTGGTGTATTTACTGTTGCAGTCCTGGTTACCCTCCCTCCAGCCCCCTGACTTCTCTTTACTTCTACCTATCTTTTTTGTTTGGCATATCTTATATCATTTGTATTTGCTTTTTGGTGGGGTGTTCTATACCATGTAATTGCTTCCTGTTTTGGAGGCACCTGACATCTGGGGCAAGAAAAAACTGATGTAAAGGTGTCTGCTGCATGTTTTATACCCCTGAAGACCTAACGTCATGGAAGAAGTGACAATATCCGTCGCATAAAGCCCAAGACTATGGTATTCAGGCTGGCTGAGGGCTGCCTGTAGGCAAATAACCCAAATGTGATGACTGCAACAGTGAATGCACTGTTAACATCTACATTTATGGTTAGTGTACACCACTGTGCTTTGTCGCTTCTGTGCTTTGTTCAACGCCAGAACTATTTGTCATCGGGCCCTTATTGTAGCCAGATCTTTTTGCTTACAGTCCTCTAATTCTGATATGGCTTTGGAAAGCCATCCGACATTAAATCTTCCGAAAAAACCAGATGGTCCAGGTCCAAAGCTACGGACGACGCTTCCATTAAGCTAGTAGTCAGTTCTCCCATACTCCGTGAGGGTCTCTTGCAGCCCCTGATGCCCGCTTCTCTGGATTTGCAGTCTGCTACACAGACCCTCTGCCTCTCCTCCCGAGGATTTTTAATGTGGTGAAATCCTGCACACTTTAAGGTAGCATTTCCAGTGGGAATTTAAGGACTATCCTCAGTCAAATAAGAGACTCAGGGAATTCTTAGATATACCACAGCACAGACCTTTAGCTATTCTTCCTGTCCTGCATGTTGTAGATTATGTTTTCATGGTATCCAGTTTGACTCCTGACACCCTTCCTCCTGCTCCCAAGGAACCTGACCGGTACTACAGAAATCCTACTGCTGACCCAGAGGTAGTCTCCCAAGGACCTAAAGGAATTAAAGCAACCTCAGCTAAGAATCCCACCCTCAGACCAGGATTCCCGAGCTTTAGACAGATGGGGTAAAGAAGTATACACCTCTGCAACTCTTGCTATTAGAACACTAAATTGTCAGTTCCACATGCTGAAATATTAGCAGCATACTATGGAACTCCTCAAACAAAAAAATCTTCCTTTCCTGTTTGCACAGAAAATGAATTACAAGAGCTTATGCATTCTGCAAGCGAAGTTACTAAGCACACCTTGCAATGTGGCTTTGATGCCGTAGAGTCGTCTTGCAGGGCAGCAGTCACTGGTTCTGTCCTTATAAGGCATGCTTGGCATAAGGAACAGACTGCCAGATCATGTCAAATCAAAATTATTGGACGCACCATTGAATAAAGACATTCTGTTTGGCACCAAGGCAGAAGAAGTCTTAAAGATGGAAGAAAAAGCTAAATCTATGCAGACAGACTTCCTACAGATCCAGCCTCTGAGGGTCAGTAGGCATTGCCCCTCTTGGCACTGGTACTTTCCAGCACCCTCCAGGCCAGGTCAGCCAAGACCCAGGGAAGCGCAGACCCCCAGACAGCAATCCCAGGGAATGCAGACATCTAAGTAATTGGAGTTCTTCCTCTTCAAAGACAGGGAGTGCTAAGCCACCCCCTTATGGTAAAAACTCACAATGACTTTTACACCTCCACCCTTTACCTCTTCCCAGCTGATTGTGTCTCTAGGAGGAAAACTCTCCTATGCAAACAACTGGGCCTCTGTTACCAATGACCGATGTGTCCTCAACATATTGTCCCAGGGATAAAAATTTTATTTCCACACTCTGCCATCCCCAAAAGGGCTTCCAGATATCCATCCAAACCAGTGGGCAGAGGCCAAAGGAAGTCCATTCCCTGCCTCCATGAATGCAATACATCATGTTCCTGCAGACCAGATAGGCCAAGTTTTCTATTCCAGACTCGTCCTGGTACCCAGAAGAGGGCACCTGGTGACCAGTACTCTCTCCATTCTAATCACTTTTCTGGTGATAAAATTCTAAATGCTGACCCACCAGCAGCTTCTGCCAATACTTTCCAAGGATGCTTGGTTAGCCACCCTTGACCTAAAAGAGGCCTTACCTACACCTCAATCAAGGAGTCTTGCAGGAAATATCTGTTTCAGGGCAGGATCCGTGCAATTTCAGTTCTCTGTGCTTCCCTTTGGCTTATCCACTGCTCCCAGGGTTTTTGCAAAATGCCTGGCTCTAGCCATTGCTTTTTGCAGACAAAGAAATATTCAAATTTACCCCTACTTAGACAATTACCTGATGCAGGCAGTCAGGAAAAGCTATTGCAGCAACTGACCTTTTTTAAGGACCTACTGACCTCCCTGGGGTATAGTATCAACGAAAAGAAATCAAAAATAGTCCCCACACAAATTCTATTCCTGGGAGCAAGCCTGGACACAGCATCCCAGATGGCATTCCTTACTCCAGAAAAACAAGCCCTTCTGACAGGCTACTTCTCCCAACTAGCCACCAGAACCCAGTTATCCGCAAGGAAAATCCTGCTAGCTCTAGGTTTCATGGCCTCCTGCATTCCACTCATTCAATATGCTAGACTGCATCTGAGGAAACTACAGTGGTACCTAAAAAGCCTTTGGTATCAACACTTTCAAGACTTTCTTTGGTTGGCAGCAGCATGCAAGCACAACAAGGGACTTCCCTTCTCCCAACCCCAAGCCGCCCAGACCCTCACTACAGACTCATCAGACTATGCCTGGGGTGCACGCCTGGACGGCAGGGGCATTCAGGGCCATTGGAGTCCAAATCAAATACATCTGCACATCAACCAAAAAGAGATGCTTACTGTTCAGCACACCCTGACAGCTTTCAGACCCTCTACTCTCCCCGGGGCCTCCAGTGATCAAAACCGATAACACCACAGTGATATGGTTCATCAACCAGGGATGGACTTGCTCTTACCCCCTCTGCGGGCTTACCATGGCTCTTTGGCACACAGCCGCAGCCTTGCAAATACACCTGCTAGCACAATTCCTGCCATGCTCCCTAAACTCTGGCAGACAACTTAAGCTGAAACCTGCTAGACCCCCACGAGTGGCAGCTAGACCACAGAGCCTTCAACCCTATAACCCAAAAATGGGGCACTCCGAAGGTGGACCCCTTTGCCTCCCACTCCAGTCATCAGCTCAGCAAATTTTGCACCAGGGAACCTCGCAGCAAGGCATGGAAAGTGGATGCTGCATCTTTCCAATGGGTAAACCTCTCTATGTTCTTCGTCTCACATTGCTGCAGTCATGACCTGTGGGTAGTCCGCTGTCCTCGGTCGGCCCGAATACCAAAGGGCTAGGCTGGCGTCTGTCATTGTTGCCTAGAGCTGACGTCAGTACGCAGTAGTACTTTAGCACATGACCGACGCCATATCCTCAGTCTTTCTTGCCGCGTGGTCAGAAGCAGTGTTTGCAAGTGCCGTTCGGCGTTCTGAAATTTTCAATTACCGAGTTTCAGACCGAAGACCAAGTTCGGCTAAGTACCCCGTTGAGGAAATTTTTGTCTTTTCTTGCCTCAGTTATCCGGATGTCAGGAAAAGTTAATAATTGTATTTCTTGTGGGAAACAGATACCTCATAGGGATTATCATTCTTTCTGTATTCCTTGCTTAGGGCCTGAGCACGACGTAGTCGGGTGTCGCTTTTGTGCTAGATTTAATAAGCGCACCATTAAGCGAAGGTTAGACTGTGCCAGGCTTGTTTTCGGTAAGCGGTGTAACTATAACATGCCGTCGGATCCTCAGACGCCCGCTACCGCTAAAAAGCGTAAGGATAAATCTTTGAGATCTAAACCGGATGAGTCGTCCATTGCGGACGCCGGTTCTTCGGAGTCTCTGGTTGAATCTGTGGATCCTGCCGAGGGTTCGGCTGAATCCCAGGGGGAACCTTTACTTTTACAGGAGTTGGCCTCTCAGGAGTTAGGACAGGCAGAGGGTGCTTCTCGGGTTTCAGTAGTTCCATCCTTACAAAAGGTTATTAGGCCTTCTACTTCAGTGGCTAAAGGCCATGCTAAGGCCAAACCTGGTCTTGTTGGGCCTGGTCATTCTTCTAGCTCTCCAGCCCCTGTTCCAAAAAAAACATATGTTGAAAATGGCGGAGGACTTGATTACTTTGATCCGGGGTTCTATGCCCCCCCAGAGAAGAGGCCTAGGGTGGAGGCAGATTTAGAGGGAATGGATCATTCCTCGGATTACTCTGATTCCTCAGCTGAAGAAATTCAGGATTTTCCTTCCTATTCTGATTCTGATGCAGAGGACTCCTATCCTTCTGCTTCTCCTCCAGAAGATTTTTCTTTTTCTGAAACTTTACATACCATGAGGGAGCATTTCAAGTGGGAAGGTCAAGACTTTTCAGATTCTCGGAAAAGGCTTAGGGAATTTTTGTTTCTGCCACAACATAGGCCCTTGGCTATTCCTCCTGTCTTAGATGTTGTTCAGGATGTTTTTTCTGAATCTTCCCTTAATCCTGATTCTCTGCCTCCGGCCCCTGTTAAGCCAGACAGGTATTACAGAGTTCCAGAAGCACATAAGTATTTGTATAAGAGTCCTAGAGCTGATCCGGAAACTATTATTCAAGGCCCTAAGGGTGTTAGGGCTTCTGTGGCTAAAAATCCAGTCCCTTTGGATAAAGATTCTAGAGCGTTAGGTGGGGAAAAAAAGTGTACACCTCCTCTACGTTAGCTATGAGGGCTTTGAATTGCCAATTTCATATGCTGAAGTATCAGAACTTTTTATTAGGCCAATTGAAATCTAAGGTGGATGCTTTATCTGAGGGTATAGAGTGCAAGGAGCTCCAGGAGTTGGTTCATGCATCAGATCAAGTTGGCAAGCATTCTTTGCAGTGTGGTTTTGATGCTCTTCAGGCTTCTTCTAGGGTGGCTGCTACAGGTTCAGTTATTCGTAGACATGCCTGGCTTAAGGATCAAAATTTGTCAGAACATGTAAAGGCTCGGATTTTGGATGCTCCTCTTCAATCTGAAGTTTTTTGGTTCTCCTGTGGAATCAGTTTTGAAAAAGATGGAAGATGAGGCTAAGTCTATGCAGACGGTCAAGGATTTTTTACAGGTGCAGCCCCCTAAGTTTAGTAGGAATTGGCCTGCTAGGGGATGGTCTTATCTTTCTTCGGATTATCAGCCTAAGGGCAGGTCTAGACGTGGTAGAGGCAGGGCTCACGCTCAGGGTTCCTTCAGACCTAGGACTTGGAGTTCTCCTGCACAGTCTTCTGGTGAGGGCAGGGGTCAGCCCTTTCGTAAGCAGACCCAATGACCTGTATCTTCCGCTGCCAGACCCTTCTTTACTGGCAGCTCCTCTAGGAGGAAAGTTGGGACTTTTCAAAGAAAACTGGAATTTGATCACCCAAGACAAATGGGTGTTGGATATAATAAATCGAGGTTACAAGTTTTATTTTCACACTTTTCCTCCTTTCAAAGGCATGCCGGATGTGCCTCCTCAGCAAAGGCTGGAGGCTCAGGAGCAGATTTCTTTACTTTTGTAGATGGAGGCAATTCAGGTGGTCCCTCCTTCAGAAGTAGGCCTAGGATTTTATTCCCGTCTATTCCTAGTACCAAAGAAAGGAAACACTTGGAGGCCAATTCTGGATTTGTCCACTCTCAACACCTACCTAGAAATTCCAAAGTTCAAGATGTTAACATTACAACAACTTCTGCCTATGATAGGCAAAGATCACTGGATGGTAACCCTGGATCTCAGAGGCCTATCTTCGCATCCCTATCAAGCCCAGCTGCAGGAGATTCCTGAGATTTCGGGCTGGTACTTCACATTATCAATTCTCTGCATTGCCCTTTGGCTTATCTACTGCGCCCAGGGTGTTCACAAAAGTTCTGGCTCCTGTGATTGCTTTCTTCAGACAGAGAGGAATACAAATTTATCCTTATTTGGACGATTGCCTGATTCTTGCTCAAAACAGACAAATTACTACAGCATCTCCAGTATGTAATGACAGTTTTAAGGTGCCTAGGGTATACTGTGAACGAAATAAAGTCCAGTCTAGTGCCCTCTCAGGACATGTGCTTTCTGGGTGTGACTGAATACAGCCTCTCAGATGGCATTTCTGACCCCGGACAAAGAGCTCTTCCTCTACTTCCAGCAGTTATCAGTAATGTCCAGGCTGACTGCAAGGACAGTCCTCCAAGCCTTGGGGTTCATGGCATCTTGCATTCTAGTACTTCCCAATGCCAAACTGCATATGAGGAAGCTACAATGGTATCTCAAAAGTGTGTGGCCTCAGCAATGCCACAGTTTGGACACTGTCATTCGGGTTATACCTTGCATCCAGAAAGAATTACTGTGGTGGGCTCAGGAATGTCACCTAAACAAGGGACTCTGTGTCCCGACCAGAGGCGAGTCAGATCCTAACGACGGATGCCTCGGACTTGGCTTGGGGAGCACACTTCAATGGAAAATGGATACGAGACATGTGGCCTCCCAAACTACTACATTTGCATATCAACATGAAGGAGATGTTAGCAGTTCAATTTGCTTTGATGGCCTTCAAGGAACTACTTCAGCCAGGACAGGTGTTGATACAAACAGACAACACAACAGTCATGTGGTACATCAACAAGCAGGGGGGAACCCATTCCTACCCTCTTTGCAGACAAGCAATGATTTTATGGGAGACTGCTCTGAGTTTGCGAATCAATCTTCAAGCAAGGTTTCTGCCAGGAGCACAGAACTCCCTAGCAGATATTTTGAGCAGGCAAATGGTGGATCCCCACGAGTGGAAACTGGATCCTCAGATTTTCAAACAATTGACTGTGGCTTGGGGAACTCCAGACATAGATCTATTCGCTTCCCCACTGAATTTTCAACTTCCAAAATTTTGCACAAAGATGTTCCACCCAGATGCTTGGAAAGTGGATGCTCTATCTTTCAGTTGGAACAACCTTCACGTTTATGCTTTTCCTCCTCTGCCTCTTCTCCCCAAGGTACTCTTGAAAGTCAGACGGGACAAGCCTTGCATGATTCTAACAGCACCAGACTGGCCACGTCAACATTGGTATCCTCTGCTGAGGAGTTTAATCCAGGAGCCTCCTTGGCTTCTGCCACAGGTTCCTCATTTGTTGTCCCAGTCAAACAATCATTTTCTCAATGTTCAGGTGCAGTCCCTCCATCTGACAGCCTGGCGTATTCTGTGATGGAGCCGGTGGGGTCTCAGCTTCCTCAACAGGTTTTAGATGTCATTTTGGAAGCTAGGCGGCCTAGCACTAGAAAAGTTTATGCTGATAAATGGAAGAGATTCTTTCTTTGGAGCACTGCAAAGGGCTTTGATGTTTCAGTGCCTAATTTGAGTTTTGCACTACAGTATCTTACTGAATTACTAGACAAGGGTTTGTCATTCTCTTCTGTGAAGGTTCATGCTGCAGCCATTTCTGCTCACTATGATTGTGACCCTCCTTTATTTTCTCATCCTTTGTTCAAACAATTTCTTAGAGGGGCAAAGAATATAAGACCCCCACGTAGAGCTCCTACTCCTTCCTGGGATCTCAATTTTGTTTTGGAGAAACTTACTTTACCTCCTTTTGAACCTGCAGCTACGTCTGAACTGAAGTTTCTGTCTTGGAAGACTGCTTTTTTGTTGGCCATTACTTCTGCTAGGAGGGTATCTGAATTGCAGGCTCTCATGGCAGTTGAACCTTTTTTGATATTCCATAAGGATAGAGTTTCTTTAGGGACTAACCCTACTTTTATGCCTAAAGTGATTTCTAGTGTGGCCTTGAATCAGTCTATTCATTTGCCTACTTTTTATGCTGACCCCCAAAATAAAGGGGAAAATGTCTTGCATTCTTTGGATATCCACAGGCAGTTACGTTACTACTTGAACAGAACTAAGGAGTTCAGACAGACTCAACAGTTATTTGTTTCTTTTGCTTTGAGTTCACAGGGGAAAGCTGTTTCTAAGCAGACTATTTCAAAGTGGATTGGTCATTGTATTGCCTTCTGTTATTCTCATCATGGGAAGGATGTCCCTGCTGGGATCAGGCCTCATTCTACTAGGGCTACTGCCACTTCTACTGCTTTTTTGAGGGGTGTAGCTACTAAGGATATTTTGGAGGCAGCTACTTGGAGTTCTGTACACACTTTCACTAAGCATTACCATCTCCCTCTCTATTCCAAGTCCAGGGCTGGGTTTGCCACTGCAGTTTTACAGGGCATATTAGCAGCTCCTAATGCTTTGTAATTGGCCAGCCTCCCTTTTCCTTTGCTTTGCTGCAGTCATGACCTGTGGGTAGAATCCCAATGTGAGACGAGTACAGTTTTGTACCTACCATAAATGTAGATGTTCGAGGATCTACATTGCTGCAGTCCAATTTTCCCTCCCTCCTTCCCCTCTATAGGTTGGGGTTGCTGGATTTCGTTGGGAGATATTCTTTACTTACACACTGGGGGTTGTTGGGCATTTCCTATTTTTGGCTTTGGCCTTTCTTTTTAGGCCTTCTGACATCTGGGGCAAGAAAGACTGAGGATATGGCGTCGGTCATGCGCTTAAGTACTACTGCATACTGACGTCAGCTCTAGGCGACAATGACCGACGCCAGCCTAGCCCTTTGGTATTCGGGCCGACCGAGGACAGCGGACTACCCACAGGTCATGACTGCAGCAATGTAGATCCTCGAACATCTACATTTATGGTAGGTACAAAACTGTACTATATATGCATTTCCCCCTCTACCAATCATTTCAAGGGTACTGCTCAAAATAAGGGAGGAAAAACCAAGGGCAAACTTGATTGCCCCAGACTGGCCACGCTAGCACTGGTACCCCCTGCTGCGCAGCCCTTCACCCCTGCCACCATGGCACCTACCTCAGATCCCATTACTCCTGACCCAGAGGAATGGAGAATTCATGCATTCACAATTGCAAACACTGAACCTACCAGCCTGGCTTATTCTCTGACCTCTCCTCCAGCTGCCAGCCTATGCAAACAAGTCCTGGATGTTATACTTTAGGCGAGATGCCCCAGCACTAGAAAATCCTATACTGACAAGTGGAAAAGGTTTTGCAACTGGATCCAGGCCAAGGGAGTCAAAACAGCACAGCCCTCTCCCTACCTGCCATCCTGGATTACCTAGCATACCTACTACACAGGTACCTATCCTTTTCTGTTAAAAGCCTCTGCCATCTCTGCTCATTACAGCACAGAGCCATCTCTCTTCTCGCACTCTCTCATCAAATAGTCCATAAGAGGGGTTAACAACTTGAGGCCACCCAGAAGAGCTCCTACCCCAGCTTGGGACCTTAATGTTGTGTTGGAAAATTTCAGCCCTACCCCCCTTTGAGCCTGCAGCTTCAGCAATATTAAAATTCCTCTCTTGGAAAACAGCCTTGCTTCTGGCCATCACTTCAGCTAGAAGAGTCTCAGAACCTCAAGCACTCATGGCTATAGAGCCCTTCATCATTTTCCATACTGATAGGGTCTCTGTCAGGACTAACCCCATCCTTCATGCCTTAAGTGGTGTCCAGTGTGGCTCGCAACCAAACAAGAATATGAAAAAACAGTTCATAAGGGTCAGGTCAAGAATATTACATGCTTTTGTGGCCCTATTAACACACTGGTTTAAGAACGTATAGGATTTTCCTACATATTGGGTAGGTACTGTAGTTTGAGGGGAGAGTTGGTCTTAAGTAATGGCCTTCATATTTATGAGGAGGTCTTAGTGTGTAGGAGCCTTGCAATGATTTTCAGGGTTAGTGTCCTGTAAAAGGCTTAAACTGACCATCTTGGTTGGTGTGACTTGTGGGTCTCTGGCAGTCTTTGTGGAGATAAGGTTTGTAACGTATGGAAATGCCACCACACACGCCATCATGCTTGAAGGCACGATAGGTGTAAAACCCGAAATGTAAACCAGTTCAGTAATTGCATAGATGTGGGTGCATCCCTGATGGAGATGCTCAAGGTTAGATGGTTTTTAGTTGACATTTCTTACCTTGACCAGAGCTACCTTTGTTTATCTTAATATTTTATGTTGTGGTGTCCAGTATCTATACTGTGCTTAAAAATGCACTAAGGGACAAAAGTCTTAAGTACAGAAGCTTTGCAAAGGATGGGCCTGTACCTGTGGTTCTAAAGAAAGTAGGATTGTCTCATGCTGACATACTGGATTCCTCTGGGATTGCAGCAACTAATTGGAAGTCTTCAAGTCCATGTACAGAAGCTTTCCAAAGGATGGCCTGTACCTGTGGTTCTACAAAAAGTGGAATTGTCGCATGCTGGCATATTGGATCCCTCTGGGATTGCACCAACTAATTTGCTCACTGTTGAATCTAACTTTTTTTTTTTTTATCTAGGCATAGTTCTCGAAGGAAAGATTCCACTCTGGGACCAGTCTTGTTTGCTCTTGTGACTGGTCTCTCCGCATATCCGTCATGGGTTTACATCCTTCACCTCCATGTGGACCACCAGCATGTTGTATTAATGTTAAGTGAAAGGGTCCTAAGGGCTTTTGGGGCATCTAAGATCATGGCACGTGAAGGACTTCTCATTGTCAGCCTGTTTTTATCCTAATCTAGTGCTTGTAAAGTCTGTGTGCCCGACACCAAACCATTGTTTGAGTTCTCTGGTGTACTGGATTTGAGATGACTTAACTCTTAGCGACTGTCTTTTGAAAAGAGTATTTAAAGGTGACATTGTGTTGATTTTTCATGGAGACTTTGCTTTCCTGAGTTTAGGATGCTTTAAGGATTTTTTTTACAGCTTCCGCTGAAGGCATTATAGTGCAAGTTTGTGTAGAGTGTAGTGGATGTGTGTTGTGTGGCTCACAGTTCATGTCTGCGAGAGTAAGGTTTCCATACTTGTTAAATATTTCCACTTTTCACAAGTAGCATTACTTGTGTTTAGGTAAAAGTTCACTGTCCGCTCAAGAAAACATTTCTAGTGCCCTAGAATATCAAATACCGTGAGGCCTTCAAAAGAAGGGAAACAAACAGGCTGACCTTGCCTTAGCCCAGAGACGGGATAATTGACATGTTCTCTCTCTAGTTTAGAGATGGTTGCCAAGGCTATACTGTGGAGGAATGTACAGTAGTCTCAAATATCCAAATGTCGTTTATCATAAACATCAGTCATCCAAACAGCCTTCCAAAGTTTATGGGCAGGAAAAATCATAGTCTAAATATGTAAACGTATGTATTTGGTTGTGCTGGTTTTTGACCTTGTACTACAGTAATGCACTGTACCATTTTGTACTTGCAGTAAATTTGTTTTATTGTTCTTGTTTAATGTTCTTCAAAAACCTTTTTAGAATTTTTTTAATCCTGTTGAATTATGTTTGATTAGCCAGACTGTCCTAGGTCCCAGTTGAGGTATCAAATCAGTACTACAGTAATTGCATATTTTCTTATGAAGGGTTACATGGCCTAACAGTTACTATATGCACTAAATGAGATTCTGTTTGGCAGGGATAAATCCTAACTAGTTTGGGCTGAGCTGTAAATGTGACAGTGGACAGTGCAGAGTCTGGAACAGCACAGAGCAGCTGGAGGCTAATAATATTCAACAGGAGAACATAGACTTATCCACTTCCACTGTTTTCCCACAAGCTTTATAGGCTAGGCAGGAAATATGGGGTGGATACAGTAGATGTTAAGTTTGTGTCTGTATATGCACTTGCAATCAAATGTGTATGTCCGGTAATATAGCAATTGGAGTCAGGCTGCAGCAGGGATGTATGATGTCCATCCTGTTCCTATGTTACAGTATTCATAATGTGGGATTTCCTGTCTCAGGCAACCCGATGTCAGCTTTTAGATAAAAGCTTAAGCCTGGCTTTTGTAGATGCGTGGGACGTCACATGCAGGGCCATAAACCAGGGACCATAAATGTGACATCTGCACGCACAGACCCCAAAACTTTTCAGCTGCAGACTACGTTTGCTTCAACTGTTTGTCTCCTATGACAGAAGACTTCAAAAGACAAGTACCTCATTGGGGGTTTTCTCTCATGTATACTTGAGCTTGGTTGCTGTAGATTTCCTGTTTTAGCCGATGTCTGAGAAAAGGAGCAAATGTAATTGCAGCCGTCAGATACTGCTCAAAGATTCTGACGACCGTGTGTTTTGTTTAGGTAAGGAGCATGACCATAAAGCCTGCTCCCTTTGTCAGTCTTTCGTGCCAGAAACTCTACGCAGCCATCTGACTGTAATAAATTTGTATTTAGAGAATCAACGATTAAGAACTTCTTACTTTCAGATGGCTGCCCATTCTGAACAACCAAGGAAGGCCAAGGTTTCCAGGCCTTCTCCCGATGCTGCTCCGCCATCGGCCATTTTGCTGACTACCGATATAGGACACCTGATTTCTCTGTGAACTTCAGTTCCTCTGGAAGAGGCAGTCACTGCAGCCATGGATAGCACGTTCACGGAGTCTATCCAGACGCCGGCCACAGCAGACTAGGGGGAACCATTAATTGGTCAGCCAACCGAGACCTCTCCTCCAGCCCAGGCCTTTGTCCCTATCCCCACTCCTAAGCCAACACCAACAAAGAAAAAGTAGTCAAAACACTTGAGCCCTATGCCTCAAGCAACTCCAAATTGGCAGTTTATCAATTCTTTAATGAAGGCCTATAGGCCCTGCACCTACCAACATTCCTGTACTGAGCTCTAGGCCAGCCTCTGATTCCTCCCTCCCTTTACTCACTATTCAAACGGGTAGAAGTAGAACCAGACCAGTACTACTTCCCCTTCTGAGGAATCAGTTTCCTATACGTCTCAAATTGCTTCATCTGTGTATTATTCCCCAGATATGCTCCATTGAGGGAGTTTCCCCACCAGAGGATATTACCTTTGGGAAAGCTATTTCAAAAACAAGAGCACTTCAAGTGCGGGTACTACCTTGATGACAGATGCCCAGAAAAGAGATGTTGAACTTTGGCAGCTCGAGTCTGTAGCTGTTCCTGCAGTGCTTCCAGCCTTTCTGGATGCCTTTAACTCAGTCTCTAAGAATCCAGAATCTCAACCTCCTGCCCCTAAAAGGACAGCTAGTTTTACAAAGTGCCTGATCAGAAGTTTCTGGTGAATCCTCCCCTTGCAAGACCCAGCAGTTGTTGCTGTGTCCCCAGTCTAGGCAGTTGCCTTCTGCTTCACTTTTGCCCACTGATAAGGACAGGAAAACCATGGACGGAATGGGTAAGAAGGTATACACCTCCTCTACCCTGGTTTTCAGGGCTATTAATTACCAAACCCATATGGTTTAAATATGCTGTGGACCTTGTTTCCCAGTCTTCCACCTTGCTGGCTTCTACCCCAGACTGTCCAACCAAAGCTGACATTGCATCAAAACTGTTTCTAGCTACACAAGTATCCAGATACTCTTAGGTGCAGTTATGATGCAGCAGAGGCCTCAGCCAGGTCTACTGCCTTTGCATCTCGCAGATATTCCTGAACTCGCCTACAACCTCTACCAGATTTTAAATCCAATATCATGGATGCTCCAGTGGACCACAACCTTTTATTTGGGGAAAATTCTGCAGAACTTTTCAAAAGCTTACAAGAAAAAAGCAAAGAGCTGCAGGACATTGAGCTTCCGCTGGTGTCCCTCTTCCCTAGATATTACAGGAACTATCCAGCTAAAACTTCCTTTGTCAGAAGGACTCCCTTTGCGTCGCATCCTTCCTTCCCTCTAGTCTTGTAGGGGATCCAGGAGACTGCCCTATTCCAGACCCCCCCCCCCCCCAGACTCCGTCCCCAGCCAAGCATCTCTTTGCAGACAGAGGGGGCCCCACTTCAGCATGACTGTCTTGCTGAACTACTTCTGTCCACCCACCTTGCCCTCTGCCTCTCCTTCTGGAAAACCATCACCTCAGATCGTTTAGTTCTTTCCATCATCCAAAAAGGTTATTTTCTATCCTGGAAGGAAAAAAAAAAACAAAACCAGAAAGCATTCCTTTTTCTCCAAAAAAAATCAACTATCTATTCCCTCCTATTGAAAGAACTCCTGACTCTAGGAACTATAGAACCAGTTCCCTCCAGACAGGAAGGACGAGGCTTATGTTCCCATCTATTCTTAGTCCCCAAAAAAGGATGGCCCTTGGAGGCCAATCCTGGATTTATCCTATCTGAGCCTGTTACTAAAGGTTCCCTCCTTCAGGATGCTCTCCCTTCAAACTCTTCTACCCCTCATTGTACCCCAAGCCCTTATGGTCACTCTGAACCTAAAGGATGCTTACCTGCGCATTCCTATCAGGACCTCCCACAGGAAGTTTCTGCGTATCATTGGCCTCTCTACACTTTCAGTTTACAGCCTTGCCCTTTGGCTTGTCTATGGCTCCCTGAGTATTTACTAAGTGCTTGGCCTCAGCCATTGCCTATTGCAGAACCCAAGGGAGTCCAAATCTACCCATTCTCATTCTGGCAGAGTCAGAGTCCATCCTAAAAACCCATCTTAAGTTCACCATGACTCTCCTTCACAACTTAGGCTTCGCCGTCAACCTACAGAAATCCTCTCTTCCTCAGCATGACAAAGATTTCCTAGGCTAAAGGATCGGAACAGACCTGATGAGATTATCTCTCCCACTGGACAGAGTGCAGTCTCTCTCCACCCATTTTCAAAGCCTACTTTCAGAATCTCATCTCTCTGCAAGACAAATTTCTGCAAGTCCTAGGTCTCATGGCAGCTACTATTCCCATGGTCCCATTAGCCAGGATGCACATGAGAAAATTCCAATGGTACCTAAAGAATGTGTGGTCTCGGAGCAAACATCCACTAGACAAACTTACTCCCCTTTTGCCCCGTTTAAAAACAGAACTGAAGTGGTGGATTCAGCAAATCATACAGAACCAGGGCATTCTTCTTCAGCTTCCTCCCCACCACCACCACTCCATCCATGCACAATAGATGCATCAGACCTAGGGTGGGGGGCAACGTTAAAGGACTTCAGGGTACAACTGCGCTGGACCCCTGCCCTGCAAAAGCAACAGTCAGAAAAATAACTGCAGTCTTTCTGACTCTAAAAGCTTTCTCTTGCAACCAGGGCTGCTCCACAATGTGACAGCCAACAACTTTTATGTGGTACCTCAAGCAAGAAGGGACAAAGGCATACCAGTTATGCCAGGTAACCCTACAAATCCGTGATCTAGCAGCCAGTCAACCTATTCCTGCAGGCCTCTTACATCCCCTCTTCGGAAAACAAGCAAGTGGACTTACTAATCGGAGCCTGGAGGGTGAATGCCTCCGCTTTCAGTGGAAGGGAATGTTCCTGTACGCCTTTCCTCCCTTCCCTCTAATACAAACGGTCCTACTGAAGATCCAGAAGGACCAACCAAAAATGTATTTTATTTTTAACATTTGTTGACCGGGAAAGTGGTCTCCCGGGAAAAATCTCACTGGTGACTCTGGCCAAGGCAGCACTGGTTCCCCCTCCTCTCCCTAGTCAAGGGCAATCACCATAAGTTACCTCACAAGGTGGACCTACTCGCACAACAAAAGTGAACTTGTATTCACCCCCAGCTGCTTTTGCTGCATCTAACTCTTTGGGTGATCAACTTCTGATCCCTTTCAGACATTACTCAGAGGGCGTGCACTCAGTCCTGAGGGAGGCTAGGAAGCCAACTACTAGGAAAAACTATTTGTCTAAATGGCAGAGATTCTCAAAATGGTGTTTCCTTAAGGGCAGGGACCCTATTCAGGCGGATCCTTCACTTGCCCTTGGATATATATGCGAGCTGATTAAGGAAGGACTAGCATATTCTTCAGCGAAGTCCACTTTTCTGCCATTTCAGCCTGCTTTCCTTTACAGCCACCATTGCTTTCCAGACTGGACATTAACCTTTTCCTGAGTGGTCTTTCATATCAGACCACCAAGAACACCCATTCCTACTCCCTGGGACCTCAATTTCAAGCTGGAAAAACTCAACTTACCTCCTTTTGAGCCAGCACAGCTTCTCTACAAATGTGCACATGGAAAATCATTCTTCTAGTGGCCATTGACTCCACTAGAAGAATGTCTTGACTACAGGCCCTCATGACCTGTCCTCCTTACACCACCTTACAGGATGGCAGGGTAACCGTGGCCACAAACCCTTCATGCCCAAAGTATTGAACGAACTATCCTTAAACCAGTCCATTCACTTACCTACCTTCTCTCCAATTAATACTGCAGAGAGGATCCTTCATTCCCTAGATGTACACAGACAACTGAGGTTCTACTTAGACAAAACTGTCCTTCAGAAAATCTGACCAACTCTGTCTCCTTCCACCCCAGGGCTCTGGGCAAGGCAGTCTCAAAACCCAAACAAACCCTTTCCTTTTGGATCAGGAAATCCATTCTGTTATGCTACTCATGTCATGGCAAACCATTGCTTCAAGGAGTTGGGGCTCATTCCATGAGAGGCATGGCCACCTCCAAAGCTTTACTTAGAGGGCTGGACACAGCCTCCATCATGAAAGCAGCTACTTGGTCTGCAGTTCACACTTTCACAAAACACTACAGGCTAGGCTAGGTCTCCAGGGCCAGCACAGGATTTGCCAGGGCAATCCTGCAGGGATTCCTGGAATCCTGTACCTCTGCCCCCCTCCAGTCACTCCTAAGCTGTGGGTACTGTCCCACAGTATGAATATTGCAACATAGGAATAGGAGGACATAGAGTAGTTGTGTAAAATCTTACCATAACCATATATGTCCTTCTCTTCCATGTTGCATTTTTCCTTCCCACCCTCCATACCCCCTCCTTTTTTTAATCTCTACTGGATGGTTGGTCTTTTGACCTCTGTACCCACTCCTTACAAGGTAATCTGTACAGCCCTTCAGGGACATTTGCTTCTTAGCCTCAACTTGTTGTTTTGCACACCTTACCCTGGGCTTCAAGTTCTGAGATCTGTGCGCGTAAACGTCAAATTTATGCTCCCTGGTTTATCGCTGTGTGACGTCCCATACACCCACAGTAGCCAGGCTTAAGCTTTTGTATAGGAGCTGATGTCACGTCGCCTAAGGCTGAAAATTCCACAGTTTGAAAACTGTAACATGGCAGAGAAGGACATTTATGGTTATGGTAAGATTTTACACAACTATTCTCTCTCTTTGTAGTATGGGAAAGAAACTGAGTGGAGAAGCTGAAAGAGTGATGGGTGTAGTTAAACTGTGTAAGGTTGTAATAACTGCTGATGAATATACCGCATGTTTTGTCAGGATTGACTGATGGGTGTAACTGAATGTAGTACAGCTGTTAAAAGGTAACTACCGTTTGTCTGGTCAGGATGGCTAGCTTGCAGCTGTTATTTTGGTGGAGTACTGTGGAAGTATTGGCATCGAAGGAAAGATTGGGATTTATGGATAGATGGTTTGGAAGAATTGGATTGGGACTTGATTTAGAGCTTTGCTTGCCACGTTTGTGGACTAGGTACCACCTGTTCTAATTCTACATGTAAACAGAAGGCTCCATTAAAACTGGAAAAGGAGACCTTGATTAGTGCCTTCATTTTATCTGTGAAACATGACTGTGTTTATGAAATATTTTAAGACTATCTGTTGATGTAAACAAGCAAAATGTCCCATTTGTAGATGTTCTTGTTTCTCTGTTGCAGTCATTACATTTGGGTTATCTACCTGCAGGTAGACCTCAGCCAGCCTGATTATCAAAGTCTTGGGTCTTGCGTCGGATGCTCTCTCTCCTTCCATGACGTCAGGTAATTAGGGCTATAAATCATGCAGCCGACGCCATTACATCATTCTTTCTTGCCACGCAGTGCATGAAGTAGAAGCAGTTCGCAAGTGCCAGTCGGGCAGCTCCTGAAATTTTCGTTTTGGAGTTTCAGAACAGAAGTCTTCAAAAAAACTAAGTACCCCACTGGGGATCCTTTTTCTTGCTCTAAACAGATGTCAGTAAAATTTAACAATTTTAATACTTTGTGGAAAGCAAATACCTCATAAAGGTTTTCATTTGTACTGCATTCCTTGCTTAGGCTCAGACTACGACGTCCCTTGCTGTCAGTTTTGTGCCTTATTCAATCCTCAAACTATTCGTCGGTTCATTTTTGCATCAAACTATTTCGGTACTCCATTTAATTACCTAGAAATGACTTCGGTAAGCCATCCAGCTACAGACATTCTGAAAAAACTTAAAGCTAAAGACGGACCGCATGGGTCCAAAGCTGCCGGCAATGCTTCCGTTAAGCTAGTTGCCAGTTCGCCAGTACTCTGGCGCTTTTGCAGCCCCTGATGCCCACTACTTCAGATTCGCAGGCCTCTACTGAGTTCCATTTGGAGCCAGTATGCCGTGAGATGCTTCTTCGACTGTTGAACCTGCAGTCGTGTCTACCTTGGATGGGTCTGTAGCCGCTGTGCAGGCACCGGCTTCTGAGGGTGTATTCAGGCCTACTGACTTGCATTTCAAACCGCCACTATCCTCTTCAAGGCCTAAAACTTGACCCATGCCTAGAAAACCAACATCCAAACCACATGGTCAGGCCCATATGCCTAAACAAATAAGAAATGCTGAAGATCTTATTACTGTAATTAGAGTAAGCCAGCTCTTCTCCCTGTAAGAGACCTAGAACTGATTTTCCTTCGGAGTCTTCTGATCAGGATTCTGAAATTGGTTTCTTCTGATGACCAGGATTTGCCCTTATCTACCCATGAGGATTCTTATGCAGAGGACTCCATTCCCTCTGCTTCCTCTCCAGAAGATTTTTCTTTTGGTGTAACTTTACACACTCTCCTGGGGAGCTGGGAAAGCCAGGATTACTCTGACTTCAAAAAAAGGCTTAGGGAATTCTTAATCCTTCCTCAACACAGGCCTTCAGCTATCCCTCCTGTACTGGACATTATTGATGATGCCTTCTTGGAATCTAGCTTGACCCCCAAACACTTTACCTCCAGCTCCCAGGAAACCTGACTGGTATTAGAGTACCTGACTCTCGCAAGTTCCACTTTAAGAATTCTACTGCGGACCCAGAGACCATTTCACAGGGACCCAAAGACATTAAGACTGCTGCTGCCAAAAAACCTATCTCCTCTGATAGAGATTCCAGGCCCCTGGACAGATTGGGTAAGAAGGTATACACTTATGCTACTTTGGCCATTAGGGCCTTAAACTGCCAGTTTCATATAAGTATCAGCAGCGTATTCTTGGACTACTTAAACAAAAAATGATGATTCCTGACTCTGCTGAAAATGAAGAATTGCAGTATTTAATGCATTCTGTTGAACAAGTTGGTAAACATACTTTTCAATATGATTTTGACTCTTTAGAAGCATCTTGCAGGGCTGCTGTCACTGGGTCTGTTCTTAGAAGGCATGATTGGCTTAAGGAGCAAAATTTGCCAGATCATGTTAAAGCTAAATTGCTGGCTGCTCCCTTAACCCAAGGCCGCCTGTTTGGCAACAAAGCAGAAGTACTTACAAAGATGGAGGAAAACGCTAAATCTATGCAAATTGTTAGATTTCCTGCAAGTACAGCCTCCCAGATTTAGTAGGCATTGGCCTAAGAATAGGTCCTTTCCTGTCTCTTCCAGGCCTTCAGTCCAAACCCAGCAACAGCAGACCTAGGCTATAGTCTCAAGGTACTCCCAGGCCTAAGCAGTGGGGTGCTCCCACTTCCAAAGCTGGAAGTAGTAAGACACCCCCTATGGTAAACTGTCACAATGACTTAACCTTAAACCTTCCAAGCCCTGCTGAACTGCCTTCTCCCTTAGGGGAAAAGATCGCCGTGCATGCAAAAAACTGGGAACTCATTACCCAAGACAAATGAGTTTTAAATGTAGTTTTTTCCAAGGATACAGATTCCACTTCCAAACCTTACCAACGCCAAACGGTTGGCCAGATCTACCCCCAAATCAGTGAGCAAAGGCTCAACAGCAGTTTTTTGTCTAAGTATCAGGGCCATTCAACCTGTCCCAGGAGAGGAATGGGGACAAGGTTTTTACTCTAGACTTTTCCTGGTACCCAGAAAAGACTGCTCCTGGCATCCTATCCTGGACCTCTCTATTCTAAACACCTTTTTGGTAATCCTAAAATTCAAAATGCTAACTCTTCAGCTGCTTACCATTCTAGGCAAAAATGCCTGGTTGGCAGCATTGGACTTAACGGAAGCTTACTTTGTATATCCCTATAAGGGAATTTTGCAGAAAATACCTACGCTTCAGAGCAGGCTTGCATGCACCATCATTTCTCTGCACTTCCCTTTGGCTTATCTACTCTGCCCAGGGTATTCAAAATGTGCCTAGCTCCAGTAATTGCATTCTGCAGGCAAAGAAATATTCAAATATACCCATACCTGGATGATTGTCTAATTCAGGTAGAAAGCCAGGACATACTATTAAGTCATCTAGCATTTGTAAAGAAACTGCTAACCTCACTAGGGTACACCATACACATTAAAGAAATCTCATCTAGTATCCTGCCAACAAATTGTATTCCTGGGAGCAAGCTTGAACACAACTTCCAGATGGCCTACCTCACACCAGAGAAAAGTTTATTTGACAGCCTACTTCAAACTTCTGGCCACAAAGACCCAGCTATCTGCAAGGAAAATACTTCAAGCCCTGAGGTCCATGGTCTCTTGCATCCTACTAATTCCATATGCAAGACTGCATATGAGGAAACTACAGTGGTATCTAAAAAGCTTATGGTGTCAACATTCTCAGGACCTGGAATCAGTGATTCCTATCATTCCTTGTATAAAGACAGACTTCCTTTGGTGGGCAGAGGCCTGCTACCACAAGGGACTGCCATTCACTCTACTCCCTGCCACTCAAACCCTAACAGACGCATCAGACTATGCATAGGGGGCTCACTTGGCAGGGCAGTGCATTCAGGGCAAATGGAACCAGAGTCAGATGCACCTGAATATCAATCAAAAAGAAATGTTAGCTGTACAGAATGCTCTGACAGCCTTCAAGGACTGCATTCTTCAAGGACCGTTATTGGTAAAGGTAGAGGCAACACCACTGTTATGTGGTAAATAGGGGAGAACCCACTCGTACTCTCTCTGCAGATTAGCCATGGCTCTGTGAAACACAGCTTTGAGCTACCAAGTGCACCTGTAAGCTCAGTTCTTGCCAGGCAAGCTAAATTCACTGGCAGGCCACCTAAGCAGAAATCTCATGGACCCACACGAGTGGAAACGGGAAACAATGATATTCAACCTTTTGCGAAACAAATGTGGGAGCCCCAGCAATAGACCAGTTTGACTCCCCTCAGAACTGCCAATTGGACAAATTTTGCACAAGGACTAGCCAGTCAAGCTTGGAAAGTGGATGCCCTGTCCTTCACCTGGGAAAGCCTCTCAGTTTATGCCTTTCCCCCTCTCGAAAGTTCTGCTGAAGTTCAAAGGACAAACCAAGGACAATTACTCATTGCACCAGACTGGCCAGTCCAACACTGGTGTACCCCCTCTTGTGCAGTATGTCACTGCTGGAACCATGGCACCTGCCTCAGACCCTTCCCTGCTCTCCCAGCTGGAGGCCCAGATTCTGCACCCCCAGCTTCAAGCCCTGAACCTTGCAGCCTGGCTAATTATCCGAGCTCTCCAGTACCATCCCTCAATAAGCAAGTGCCCAATGTTATTCTGGAGGCAAGGAGGCCTAGTATTAGAAAATCCTTTGCCGAAAAGTGGAAAATATACTGTTTCTGGAGCCAGACTCTGGGGATGGGCAGAACAGTGCCCAGCTTGCTGCATGTTCTTAAATACTTAAGAGATGCTCCACAAGGGCCTTTTCTTATCTATTAAAATTTATGCTGCAGCCATTTCAGCACATAATACCGAGCCACCCCTCTTTTTTTACCCCCTGCTGAAGCAATTCCTCATAGGGGCCAAACATTTAAGACCACCCAGGAGAGCCCCTACTCCAGCCTGGGACCTTAACTTTGTATTGGAAAAGCTCACTCTACCTCCATTTGAGCCAGCTGCAACTGCAGAGTTGAAATTCTTTTCTTGGAAAACAGCCTTCCTTCTAGCCATCACTTCAGCAAGAAGAGTGCCTGAATTACAGGCCCTCATGGCAATGGAGCCCTTCATCTTCCATGCGGACAGGGTGTACCTCAGGCCCAGTCCTTGCTTTATGCCCAGGGTGGTATCCAGTGTGGCCCTTAATCAGTCCATTCATTTGCCAACCTTCTTTTCTAATCCACAGAACAAAGAACGAATCCTGCAGTCTTTGGACGTGCACAGACAACTTAGATTTCATTTGGACAGAACTAAGCCTCAGAAAATCTGAACAGCTGCTAGCTGCCTTTGCTACAGGGGCAGAGAAGTCCATTTCAAAGTAAACAATTTCTAAGTGGATAGGCCATTGCATTCATTTCTGCTATAAGCACCATGGAAAATCTACCCCACAGGGATAAGATCACATTCCACCAGGGCTTGCATCTACTTCAACAGCCTTTCTCAGAGGTGTCCCTACGAGGGACATCCTAGAAGTAGCTACCTGGAGTTCTGTACATACCTTTACAAAGCATTACCACATGCCTATTTTTTCTAAATCCAGAGCTGGTTTTGCCACTTCAGTCTTGCAGGGCTTAGTAGCTGGTTCTAATGCTCTCTGCCTCCTCGATTCCTTAGCTTTGGGAATCTTCCCAAATGTAATGACTGCAACAGTGAAACACGAAGAACATAGTACAGTTGTGCACACAACATAAATGTAGATGTTCGAGTGTGTTCACTGTTGCAGTCCTGATTACCCTCCCTCCAGCCCACTGACTTCCATTGGCTATACCCTTCTTTTTGTTTACTGTATTTAAGCTTTCTGGTGTATTGGCTTTTTGTTGGAGGTGTAACCTTGTATATAATTGTTTCCTTTTATTGGGGCACCTGATATCTGGGGCAAGAAAAACTGATGTAATGGCGTCTGCTGCATGCTTTATACCCCTACTACCTGACGTCATGGAAGGAGATGGCATCTGACGCAGGACCCAAGACTTTGATAATCAGGTTGACTGAGGGCTACCTGCAGGCAGATAACCTAAATGTAATGACTGCAACAGTGAATACACTCCAACATCTACATTTTTATAGTAAGTGTACTCAACTGTACTTTACAGCTGTCATTCCTGAAAAGCACTTTCTACATTCCTGTTTGTATATTTGTAGGGTTTAATATTTTGGACTTGAGGCTTAACTGATATCTTCATTGTCCCTTGTTTTTAATTTCATGTATCAACAGAAAATACGTCACAGTAAGTTGGCTGAACTTGTGGAAAAAGCAATTGAAGAAAAGAAGTACCTCTCTGGAGCAGATCCATCTATGGTTGAGATGTGCTACCCTCCCATTATTCAGAGTGGAGGTACCTACAATCTGAAGTTCAGTGTAGTCAGGTGAGTGCATGCTAAAATGCTACATATCGCTACTTGGCAGTGCAGTTCTCGGCCTGTGTAGTTTGGCATTTTTTCCCTGAAAGTATTCATAGAATAGTTGGTCTCTAGCAAGCTTTTCTGACTAGATAAGTGGTGATTGCTGTATGCCACTGTTAAGTGTCGTGTTTCTCATTTGTGGTAAACCAGATCATCTGACATGGATCCATCCTTACCATTGGTCAGGACTGGGGCTGCACGTGCTCAGTCTGCTTAAATTCTAACCTTGTACGTTGAGTGGTCATGGTTCCAGTAGTCTAAGCTGCATGGTTTATTACTTATGGATTTGACCAGTGGCCAGCTCCCAACTTTCCTCTTGCTCTAGCCACATAAGAAGTGGTCAGGGTATCACAAGCTTCAGAGCTTTCTTGCCACCAGAGTGCACTCTGTGGCCTTTCTGGAACTAATTGTCAGTTGGTGATCCTTCAATACTGGACAGATAAGTACTCTTTTGGGGATAACCATCCCCATCATTTTTTATGAAGTGAATTATTTCCTTTTGGTATAGGGGAGCACTTCATATAATCGTATTTTTTGTAATGGTGAATGTCTAAATCCATCAGATGCAGTTGAATAATATGGTTAGAGAGTTGGTGTGCATCATGGACTGGGAATTTTCGGTTACCCTGCTTGTGTACAATCTCTTAGTCTGTGTATCTAATTAGCAGAGTATGTGAGGCCTAGTTAAGATATTGACTATGAATCTTCTGAACAGGATTCTATTTCTTCTGACTCTTCTAATGAACAGGAATGGTCTATACCTACTTATGAGAACTCTGATGCAGAAGATTCCATTCCTTCTCCCCCTGAGGATTTTTCTTTTGGGGAAACTAAATTTACATACCTTAAGGGAACATTTCCACTAGAGTGTCTAGATTTTTCTGAATCTAGAGAGACTTGGGGATTTTCTCCTCCTTCCTAAGCATAGGCCTTTGGCTGTACCTCCTGTTCTAGACATTGTAGATGTTTTTTCAGAATCTAGTATGACTCCTGATTCTCTGCCTCTGGCTCCTTGTAAGCCAGACAGATACTACAGGGTTCCTGACTCCCACAAATTCCTTTTCAAAAATTCTGTTGCAGATCCTGAAACCATTTCTCAGTGTCTCAAGGGCATTAAGGCTTCTGCTGCTAAAAATCCTACCCCTTCTGATAGAGATTCCAGGGTGCTGGATAGATGGGGTAAGAAGGTTTACACTTTTGCAACCTTGGCAGACTTTTAAACTGTCAATTTCATATGCTAAAATTATCAGCAGCATATCATGGGACTGCTTAAATAGAAAAGGATGTTGATTTCTGACTGTGTGGAAAGTAAAGATTTACAGGATCTATTGCATTCAGCTGAACAAGTTGGAAAACATTTTGCAATGTGGTTTTGATTCTTTGGAGGCCTCTTGCAGGGCTGCTGTAACTGGGTCTGTGCTAAGAAGGCATGCTTGGCTCAGAGCGAACTCTGCCTGATCATGTTAAAGCAAAATTGTTGGATGCTTCTTTACAACAGGACCGTCTCTGTGGTAATAAGGCTGAAGGAGTTCTAAATATATGCAAACTGTGAAAGATTTCTTACAAGTGCAACCTCCAAGATTTTGTAGGCACTGGCCTACTAAGAACTGGTCCATTCCAGTTCTTTCGAGAGCCACTCAAGTCAAACCTAGACATTCCATAGGTATCAGGTTTCAGTCCCAAGGGACTTTTAGAACAAAACAATGGGATGCCTCTTCCAAATCTGGAAACAAGACACACCTCCCTATGGTAAGCAGTCTCGATGACTTCCCTTTACACTTACCAAGCGCTTACCTTTTAGCCGCCCCTTTGGGGGGAAAACTGGCTCTTTATGCAAAAAATTGGCAACATATAACCCAGGACAAATGGGTTTTAAATGTAGTATCCCAGGGATACAGATTTCATTTCCACACGTTGACTATTCCAAAATGTATGGCCAGACCGGCCCCCAAACACAAGTCCTTCCCCCATGAGCATGGGGGCTATTCAACTGGTACCAGAAGAGGAAAAGGATCAAGGGTTCTATTCAAGACTTTTCCTGGTACCCAGAAAAGACAAATCTTGGTGTCCAATTCTGGACTTAACTACTCGAAACACCTTTCTGGACGTCCCAAAATTCAAGATGCTGACTCTTCACCACCAGTTACTTCCTTTGCTAGGCAAAGATGCCTGGTTGGCAACTCTAGATTTAAAGGAGGCTTACCTGCATATCCCAGTCAGGGAATCTTGCAGAAGATATCTCCGCTTCAAAGCAGGCTACTTGCATTACCAGTTCTCTGCACTGCCCTTTGGCTTATCTGCTGCGTCCAGGGTCTTTGCAAAGTGCCTGGTTCCAGTAATTGCATTTTGCAGGCAAAGAAATATTCAAATATAGCCATACCCGGACAATTCTCTAATTCAGTTAGAAAACAAGCACATTCTTCTAAAATATCTGGCATTTGTAAAAAGGGTTCTAACTTGTCTAGGGGGTACACTATAAACGAAAAGAAATTACAACTGGTACCCTCTCAAAAAATTACATTCCTGGGTGCAAGTTTGAATACAAATGCCCAGATGGCTTTCCTTACGCCAGAGAGGCAAATTCATTTGGTGACTTTAAACAGGTGGCCACAAAAACCATGCTTTCTGCAAGGCAAATACTGCAAGCCTTGGGGTTCATGACCTTCTGTATACTTCTAATTCCGTATGCAAGACTGCATATGAGGAAACTTCAGTGGTATTTAAAAAGTCTATGGAGTCAGCATAGTCACAGCCTGGCAACAATGATTCGTATTATACCTTGCCTGCTTCTAGAGTTCCTGTGGTAGGCAGAGGCCTGCCACAGGAACAAGGGACTGCCATTCACACCACCCCCTGCCGCCCAAACCCTAGCTACAGATGCATCAGATTATGCATGGGGTGCTCATCTGGCAGGGAAGTACATTCAGGGAAAATGGAGCCCAAATCAAATGCACCTTCACATAAATCCAAAACAAATGCTAGCTATACAGAATGCACTGATAGCTTTCAAGGACTACCTTCATTTAGGGCAATTACTGATAGACGGACAACACCACAGTTATGTGGTACATAAACAAGCAGGGAGGTATACACTCCTACCTCCTTTGCAGACTAGCCATGGCATTGTGGAACACACTGCCTTGAGCTGTCAAGTACAACTACAAGCTGAATACCTGCCAGGAAAGCTGAATACTCTGGCAGACTAAGCAGAAATCTCATGGACCCACACGAATGGAAACTGGAACCACGGATTTTCAACATGTTGCCATGCAAATGGGGGAGCCCAGACATAGTTCTGGGGTGAGGCAAAAAGATCCATCAGTTGGACAAATTGTGCACAAGAACTCATCACAAAAAAGCCTGGAAAGTGGATGCTTTGTCCTTCAGCTGGAAAAAACCTATCAGTCTATGCCTTTCCCCCTCTGCCTCTGCTCTCCAAAGTTCTATTAAAAGTCAAACAGGACAAACAGAGAATGATTTTGATTGCTCCAGACTGGCCTCGCCAGCACTGGTACCCAGTCCTGCGCAGTGTCATATTCCACTGTGGCACCTGCCTCAGACATCTTACTGTCTCAGCAGAGCAACCAAGTTCTGCACACTCAGCTCCAGACTTTGAATCTTGCAGCGTTGCTAATCACTTAAATTCACCCTTAGCATCCCTCAGCAAACCTGTGATGGATGCCATTTTGGAGGCGAGAAGACCTAGTTCTAGAAAATCTTCTGTGCCTGGAATCAACCTCAAGGGATAAGTGCAGCACTGCCCAACATTCCTCAGATTTTGCGTTACTTAACTGAGATGCTTCACAAGGGCCTGTCCTTTTCCATAAAAATCCATGCCTCGGCCATTTCAGCTCATTACAACACAGAACCTCCCCTCTTCTCTCATCTGCTAAAGCAGTATCTCAGATGGGCCAAAAACTTAAGACCACCCAGGACAGCTCCAGCCCCTGCCTGGGACCTTAATTTTGTATTGGAGAAGCTCACACTCCCTTTTTTTTCGAGCCAGCTGCTACTGCAGACTTAAAATTTCTCTCCTGGAAAACAGCTTTCCTTTTAACAGACACTTCAGCTAGAAGGATTTCCGAGTTGCAGGCTGTTATGGCAGTGGAGCCTTTCATTCATGCGGACAGGATATTTCTCAGAGCCAGCCCATCCTTCATGCCTAAGGTGGTATCCAGTGTGGCTCTTAATCAGACAGTTTGCCAACTTTCTCTCCCAATCCACAGAACAAGGGGGAGTGGATTCTGCATTCATTGGATGTACACAGACAGCTTAGATTTTACTTAAATTGGACTAAATCTCAAAATCTGAACTGCTGGTAGCATTTACTGAATGGACAGAGGGAAAGGGTATTTCAAAGCAAACCATTTTAAAATGGATACACCATTGTATTCATTTCTACTATAAGCACCATAGAAAAACTATCCCCCAGGGGATCAGATCCTATTCCACCAGGACTGCATCTACTTCAACAGCCTTTCTTTGAGGTGTTCCTACCAGTGACATCCTAGAAGCTGCTACCTGGAGCTCAGTTCATACTTTCACCAAATATTACCATTTACCACTTTTCTCTAAATCCAGAGCTGGCTTTGCCACTGCTGTCTTGCAGGATCTTATAGCTGGTCCTAATGCTGTAAAATTCCCTCCACCCAACCATAGCTTTGGGAATCTACCCAAATGTAAGAACTGTAACAGTGAAACACGAAGAACATAGTACAGTTGTGTACACTTACCATAAATGTAGATGTTAGTGTATTCACTGTTGCAGTCCTGGTTACCCTCCCTCCAGCCCCCTATTTTTCTCTGGCTATACTTCTACTTTCTTTTATTATGCTTAAAAGCCCTTTTGATGTATTTGCTTTTGGTTGGAGGTATATTTTTTGTTAATTTTATTTGCTCCCCATTTTGGGGCACATGACATTTGGGTCAAGAAAATCTGTTGTAATGTCATCGGCTGCATGTTTTATACCCCTGATGTCATGGAAGAAGGGACAGCAACCGACGCAGGACCCAAGACTGTCAATCAGGCCGACAGAGGGCAACCTGCTAGCAGATTACCCAATTGTAGTGACTGCAGCAGTGAATACACTCTAACATCTGCATTTATTCTAAGTGTACACAACTGTACTTTATCTGCCTGCAGGTAGCCCTCAGACTTTTACTGGTACCCAGAAAAGACAGCTCCTGGCGTCCTATCCTGGACCTCTCTAGTCTAAACACCAAAATTCAAAATGCTAACGCTTCAACAGCTTCTTCCTATGCTAGGCAAATATGCCTGGATGGCAACCTTAAACTTACAGGAAGCTTACATGCACATTCCAATAAGGTAATCTCGCAGGAAATACCTGCGCTTCAGGGCAGGCTGCATGCACTATCAGTTCTCTGCACTTCCCTTTGGCTCATCTACTGCGCCCAGGGTATTCAGTGTCTAGCTCCAGCCATTGCATTTTGCAGGCAGAGAAATATTCAGATGTACCCATACTTGGATGATTGTCTGATTAAGGCAGAAAGCCAGGGCTTGCTATTAGAACATCTGTCATTTGAAAAGAAACTTCTAACTTCATTGGGGGTACACCATAAACAAATCGCACCTAGTACCCTGCCAACAGATTGTATTCCTGGGAGCAAGCTTGAGCAACTTCCCAGATGGCTTTCCTCACTCCAAAGAAACAAGTTTGTTTTGCAACCTACTTCAAACTATTGGCCACAAAGACCCAGCTATCTGCAAGGAATATTCTTCAAGCCCTGGGGTTCATGGCCTCTTGCATTCTACTAAGTGAATATGCAAGACTGCATATGAGGAAACTACAAAGGTATCTAAAAAGCCTATGGTTTCAACATTCTCTGGATCTGGAATCAGTGTTTCCTATCATCCCTTGTATAAAGACAGAATCTTTGGTGGGTAGAGGCCCGCTAACACAACAAGCGGCTCCCCTTCACTCTACCACCTGCCGCCCAAACCCTAACAGAAGCATCAGACTATGCATGGGGGGCTCACTTGGCAGGGCAGTGCATTCAGGGCAAATGGAACCAGAGACAGATGCACATGCATATCAGCCAAAAAGATACGTTAGCTGTACAGAATTACCCGACAGCCTTTAAGGACCACATTTTTCCAGGACAACTATTGGTAAAGACAGACAACACCACAGTTATGTGGTACATAAACAAGCAGGGGGTTACCCTCTCTGCAGACTAGCCATGCCTCTGTGGAGCACAGCCTTGAGCTACCAAGTGCACCTACAAGCTCAATTCCTGCCAGGCAAGATAAATTCACTGGTGGACGACCTAAGCAGAAATCTCATGGACCTACACGAATGGAAACGAACCAAAAATATTCAACCTCTTGAACAAATGGGGACTCCAGAGGTAGACCTGTTTGCCTCCCCTCTGAACTACCAATTGGACAAATTCTGCACTAGGACTTTGTCAAGCTTGGAAAGTGGATGCCCTGTCCTTTACCTGGGAAAGCCTCTCTCTTTCCTCCTCTGCCTCTCCCCTTGAAGGTTCTGCAAAAGATCAAACGGGACAAGCCAAGGACAATACTGATTTCACCAGACTGGCCAAGCCAGCACTGGTTATCCCTCTTGTGCAGTATGACACTGCTGTAGTCATGGCACCTGTCTCAGACCCCTTCCCTGCTGTCCCAGCATGCGGGCCAGATTCTGCACCCACAGCTTCAAACCCTGAACCTTGCAGCCTGGCTTATTCCTTGAGTTCTCCAATAGCATCCCTCAGTATGCCGGTGCTAGTTGTCATTCTGGAGGCAAGGAGGCCTAGTAGAAAATCGTATGCTGAAAAGTGGAAAAGATGCTGATAGTCTTCATGTTTCACTGTTGCAGGTTATCTGCTTGCAGGTACCCCACAGTCAGCCTGATTATCAAAGTCTTGGGTCCTGCGTCAGTTTCTGCCTCATCTTCCATGACGTAAAGTAGTCAGGGGTATAAATCATGCAGCTGACTCCATTAAATCAGTCTTTCTTGCCGTGTGGTGCCCGAAGTAGAAGCAGTTGGCAAGTGCCGGTCGGCAGACTCCTGAAATATTCGTTTTCGAGTTTCACATCTGAAGTCTGCAACTAAGCTAAGTACCCTGTTCGGGATCCTTTTTCTTGCTCTAAACCAATGTCAGTAAAAGTTAATTGTATTTCTTGTGGAAAGCAAATACCTCATAAAGAGTTTCATTCATACTGCATTCCATGCCTAGGCCCAGACCATGACGTACCTTGCTGTTGGTTTTGTGCCTTATTCAAACCTCGTATTATTCGTCGTCTGTTCATTTTTGCATCTAAATATTTTGGTACTCGTTTCAATTATCCAGAAATGGCTTTGGTAAGCCATCCGACTACAGACTTTCTGAAAAAAAACCGCAAAGATAGACTGCTTAGGTACAAAGCTGCCAACAGTGCTTCTCCTAAGCTAGTTGCCAGTTCGCCGGCACTCAGTGAGGCTACATCAGATTTGCAGGGCTCTACTGAGACTCATTTGGAGTCCGGTATGCCGCGAGATGCTTCAACTGTGGAACCTGCGGATGTCTCTACCTTGAATGGGTCCGGAGCCACTGTGTAGGCACCGGCTTCTGAGGGTGTATTCAGGCCTACTGACTTGCATATTAAACCAACGCCATCATCTTCAAGGCCTAAAATTCGATCAATGCTTTGAAAACAGACACCCAGACTGCATGGTCAGCCCCCTATGACTAAAAAATAAATAAGAATGGCTGAAGACCTTATTACTCTGACCAGGGGATGCCACCCTTCTCCAAGAGACCTAGAACTGATTTTCCTTCTGATTCTTTTGATCAGGATTCTTAAATTTCTGTTTTCTTTGACCAGGAGTTGCCCTCATCTACCTATGAGGATTCTGATGCAGAGTACTCCATTCCCTCTGCTTCCCCTCCAGAGGATTTTTCTTTTGGTGAAACCTTGCATACTCCTAGGGATAATTTCCGCTGGGAAAGCCAGGATTACTCCGACTCCAAAAAGAGGCTTACAGAATTCTTACTGCTACCTCAACAGAGGCCTTTAGCCATCCCTCCTGTACTGGACATTGTAGATGCCTTTTCTGAGTCTAGCATGGCTCCTGACTCTCTACTTCCTGCTCCCAGAAAACCTGACTGGTATTACAGCGTACTGGACTCTCATGTTCCTCTCTAAAAATCCTACTGCGGATCCTGAGACCATTTCAGAGGTACCCAAGGGCATTAAGGCTAATACTGCCCAAAACCTATCCCCTCTGATAGAGATTCCAGGGCCCTGGATAGATGGGTTAAGAAGGTATACACTTCTGCAACTTTGGCCATTAGGGCCTTAAACTGCCAGTTTCATATGTTAAAGTATCAGCAACTTATTATTGGATTGCTTAAACAGAAAATGATTCGTGATTGTGCTGTAAGTAAAGAATTGCAGGATTTGATGCATTCTGCTGAGCAAGTTGTAAAACGCACTTTGCAATGTGGTTTTGATTCATTAGAGGCGTCTTGCAGGGCTGCTGTCACTGGGTCTGTACTTAGAAGGCATGCTTGGCTTAAGGAGCAATCTTTACCAGATCATGTTAAAGCTAAATTACTTGATGCTCCCTTAAACCAAGACCGGCGGTTTGGTAACAAAGCAGAAGTACTTAAAAAGATGGAGGAAAAAGCTAAATCTATGCAAAGTGTTAGACTTCCTGCAAGTACAGCCTCCCAGATTTAGTAGGCATTGGCCTTCTAAGAATTGATACTTTCCTGCCTCTTCCATGCCTTCTCAGTCCAAACCCAGAACCAGCAGAACATGCAGGCTTCAGTTCCAAGGTACTCACAGGCCTAAGCGAGGGGGGGGGGCTCCCACTTCCAAAACTGGTAGTAGGAAGACACCCCCTTATGGTAAACTGTGACAATGACTTAACTTTAAACCTTCCAAGCCCTGCTCTGTTCCTTTAGGGGTATGATCACCCTGCATGCAAATAATTGGAAACTCATTACCCAAGACAAATGGGATTTAAGTATAGTTTCCCACGGATGCAGCTTCCAGTTCCACTCCTTACCAACCCCAAACGGTTGGCCAGACCTACACCCAAATCAGTGGACAGAGGCTCAAAGGCAAGTTCTGTCTTTTCTAAGCATCAGGGCTAATCAGCCGGTCCCAGAAGAATGGGGGCAAGGTTTCTACTCAAGACTTTTCCTGGTACCTAGAAAAGATAATTCATGGCGTCATATTCTGGACCCGTCTATCCTAAACACTTTTTTGGAAATCCCAAAATTCAAAATGCTAACTCCATCAGCTGCTTCTCATGCTAGGCAAAAATGCCTTGTTGGCAACACTGGATTTAATGGAAGCCTACTTGCACATCCCAATAAAGGAATCTTGCAGAAGGTACTTGTGCTTCAGAGCAGGCTACGTGCACTATCAGTTCTCTGCACTGCCCTTTGGCTTATCTACTGCGCTCAGGGTATTCACAAAGTGCCTAGCTCCAGTCATTGCATTTTGCAGATAAAGGAATATTCAGATATACCCATGCCTGGAAGATTGTTTAATTCAGGCAGAAAGCCAGGACATGTTAATAAATCATCTGGCATTTGTAGTCTGGGGTAGACCGTAAACTAAAAGAAATCGCATCTAGTACCCTGTCACAAATTGTATTCCTGGGAGCAAGCTTGACTACAACTTCCCATATTGCCTACCTCACGCCAGAGAAAACAGTTCATTTGACAGCCTACCTCGAACTACTGGTCACAAAGACCCAGTTATCTGCAAGGAAAATACTGCAAGTCCCTGGGATTCATGGTCTCTTGCATTCTGTTAATTCCATATGCAAGACTGCATATGAGGAAATTTCAGTGGTATCTGAAAAGTGTATGGTGTCAACATTCTCAGGACCTAGAAACAATTCCCATCATCCCTTGCCTAAGGGAGAGTTCCTTTGGTGGTCAGAGGCCTGCTACCACAACAAGGGACTCCCTTTTACTCTAGCCCCTGCCATCCAAACCCTAACAGACGCATCAGACTATGCATTGGGGGTGGGGGGGGGGGGCTGACATGGCAGGACAGTGCATCCAGGGCAAATGGAACCCAAGTCAAATGCACCTGCATATCAATCAAAAAGAAATGTTAGCTGTACAGAATGCTCTGACAGCCTTCAAGGACCACATTCTTCCAGGGCAATTATTGATGTAGACGGACAACACCACTATCATGTGGTACGTAAACAAGCAGGGGGGAACCCACTCATACCCTCTATGCATATTGGCCATGGCTCTGTTGAACACAGCCTTGAGCTACCAAGTGCACCTACAAGCTCAATTCCTGCCAGGTAAGGTAAATACGCTGGCAGACTACCTAAGCAGAAATCTCATGGACCCATATGAGTGGAAACTGAAACCAAAGATATTCAGCATGTTGAGAAACAAATGGGGGAGCCCAGAGATGGACATGTTTGCCTCCCCTCAGAACTACCAACTGGACAAATTCTGCACAAGGACTACCCACAAACAAGCTTGGAAAGTTTATGCCTTCCTCCTCTGCCTCTCCAAAGTGCTACTAAAGATCAAACAGGACAAAACAAGGACACTACTGATTGCACCAGACTGGCCACACCCACACTGGTGTACCCCCTCTTGCGCAGTGTCACTGCTGGAACCTTGGCACCTGCCTTGGACTCCTGCCCAGCTGTCCCAGCAGGAGGGCCAGATTCTGCACCCAGAGCTTCAGACCCTGAACCTTGCAGCCTGGCTGATTACCTGATCTCGGTTTCCATCCCTCAGTAAGCAAGGAATGGATGTCATTCTGGAGGCAAAGAGGCCTAGTACTCGAAAATCCTATGCTGAAAAATGGAAAAGATTCTGTTCCTGAAGCAAAACTTGGGGAATGGGCACAGGAGTGCCCAATTTACTGCATATTCTTCACTACTTAACTGAGATGCTTCACAAGGGCCTTTCCTTTTCCTCCATCAAAATTCATGCCTCAGCCATTTCAGCTCATTACAATATAGAACCACCCCTTTTCTCTCATCCACTGCTGAATCAGTTCCTCAAAGGGGCCAAAAACTTAAGACCACCCAGGAGAGCCTCTACTCCAGCCTGGGACCTAAACTATGCATTGGAGAAGTTCATTTTACCTCCCTTTGAGACAGCTGCAAATGCGGAGTTGAAATTCCTTTCTGGGAAAACAGCCTTCCTTCTAGCCTTTACTTCAGCAAGAAGGGTGTCTGAATTACAGGCCCTCATGACACAAGCCTTTTTTCATCTTTTTTGCAGATAGGGTGTCCCTCAGGACCAATCCTTCCTTTATGCCCAAGGTGATGTCCAGTGTGGCCCTTAATCAGTCCATTCATTTGACAACCTTTTCTAATCCACAGAACAAAGGGGAATGAATACTGCACTCCTTGGACGTGCACAGATAACTTAGATTTTACATGGACAGGACTAAGCCTCTCAGGAAATCTGAACAGCTGCTGGTTGCATTTGCTGCAGGGGCAGAGGGGAATGCCATTTCAAAGCAAACCATTTCTAAGTGGACGGGCCATTGCATTCATTTCTGCTATAAGCACCATGAAAAACCTACACTACAGGGGATAAAACCTCATTCCACCAGCGCTGCATCTACCTCTACAGCCTTTCTCTGTGTCCCTACCAGGGATATCCTGGAAGCTGCTACCCGGAGCTCTGTACATACCTTCACCAAGCATTACCACGTACCAATTTTTTTTTAATCCAGAGCTGGCTTTGCCACTGCAGTTTTGCAGGTCCTTATAGCTGGTCGTAATGCTATCTAATTGCTTCCTCCCATCTTTAGCTTTGGGAATCTACCCAAATGTGATGACTGCAGCAGTGAAACATGAAGAACATAGTACAGTGTTGGCGTACGCTTACCATAAATGTAGTTGGTGTTTTTACTGTTGCAGTCCTAGTTACCCTCCCTCCAGCCCCCTGACGTCTATTGACTGTACCGCTGATGTTCTTCGTGTTTCACTGTTGCAGTCATAACTGTAGGGTACTCCTGCCGGCAGGCAGCCCGAGGTCAGCCAGAATATCAAAGTCTGGATCCGGCGCCTGCTTTATCAGCAAGTACCCTGACGTCAGAACGCATGGGTATAAAGCTGACAGCCGACGCCATCTTCTCCAGTCATAACTGTAGGGTACTCCTGCCGGCAGGCAGCCCGAGGTCAGCCAGAATATCAAAGTCTGGATCCGGCGCCTGCTTTATCAGCAAGTACCCTGACGTCAGAACGCATGGGTATAAAGCTGACAGCCGACGCCATCTTCTCCAGTCTTTCTTGCCGTGTGGTGCAAAGCAGTTCGCTAGTTGTTGGTAGGCGTTTTCAAGACAACGTGGTGTGATTGTCGTCGGTCCAAAGTTTTCTACTTCTCTTCAAAAAGCTAAGTACCCCGTTGGGGAAACCTTTTTCTTGCTCCTCCGATGTCAGAAAAAGTTAATTGTGTATCGTGTGGAAAACAAATACCTCATAAAGATTTCCACTCTTACTGTCTACCTTGCTTAGGCCCTGACCACGACGTTTCTTGCTGTCTGTTCTGTGCCAGGTTTAATTCTCGCACTATCAAGTGTAGGTACGATTGGGCCTTGAATTACTTTGGTAGACTATTTAATTATAGGATGTCGTCGGATACTTTACCGACTACCGGAATACAGAAGAAACGCAAAGACAAGGACAGGCCTCCAAGATCCAAACAGGATACTTTGCAGCCGGAGCCAGCTTCGGGTTCGGCGGTAGTGAGGCGCTTTTGCAGCCCATGTCGTCTGCCACTTCAGAACCGATGGCCGACACGGACTCCCATGGGGAGCCATCTAGGCCTAGTAATTTGTCTGCTGCAGGACCTTCGGACGTCGCTCCTTCAGACAGGTCCGGAACCGCTGTGCAGGTACTGGCTTCTGAGGGGGTCTTCAGGCCTTCACACATTACTATTTCCACAAAGACAAAGGCTAAGTCAAAGACTCCTGTTAAACCCAGACTTTCTGCTCAAGCTTCTTCGGATTCAGCTCCTAAGACTCAGAAGCAATTACTACGGATGGCTGAGGATTTATTAACTATGATTAGGGGCTCTCACCCTCCCCCTGAGAAAAGGCCTAGACAGGATATCCCTTATGATTTCTCTGATCAGGCTTCTGTATCTTCTGTTTCTTCCTCTGATCAGGATTACTCTTTTCCTCCTTATGAGGATTCGGATGCAGAGGATTCTGTTCCCTCTGGCCCCCCCCGAAGATTTCTCTTTTGAGGAAACCTTGCATGAGATGAGGGAGCATTTTCATTGGGAAGGTCAGGATTATTCTGCTTCCAAAAAGAGACTTAGGGAATTTCTTCTTCTCCCTCAACACAGGCCTTTAGCTATCCCTCCTGTACTTGACATTGTGGATGATGCCTTCTCTGAAGCTAACTTGAATCCTGATTCCATGCCGCCTGCTCCTTCTAAGCCTGATAGATTTTACAGGGTCCCTGATTCCCATCAATTCTTATTTAAGAACCCTTCTGCTGATCCTGAAACTATTTCGCAGGGTTCCAAGGCTGCTAAGACCGCCGCCTCTAAGAATCCTATTCCCTCTGAAAAGGATTCTCGTGCCTTGGACAGGTGGGGCAAAAAGGTTTATACTTCAGCTACCCTTTCTATTAGAGCTTTAAATTGCCAGTTTCACATGTTTAAGTATCAACAGTTTCTTTTATCCGTTTTAAAACAAAGGCTTTCTACCTTTCCTGCATGTGCTGAGGACAAGGAATTACAGGATATGTTGCATGCAACTGAACAAGTTAGCAAACATAGTTTGCATTGTGGTTTTGATGCCTTAGAGGCTTCTTGCAGGGCGGCTGCCTCTGGTACTGTTACCAGGAGACATGCTTGGCTTCGTGAGCAAAATTTACCTGAACAAGTTAAGGCTAAATTGCTAGATGCCCCTGTTCAGCATGATGTCTTATTTGGATCTAAGGCTGAGGAGGTTATTAAAAAGATGGAAGAAAAAGCCAAGTCTATGCAGACTGTAAAAGATTTTTTATAAGTGCAGCCTCCTAGATTTTCCAGAAATTGGCCCTCCAAAAATTGGTCTTTTCCCACTTCTGACAGGCCTCAAAGGGGAAGATATAGACTCTCCAGAGGTCGGGTGCAGGCTCAGGCCTCTTACAGATCTAGACAGTGGACTGCTTCACCTAGAAGGGGAGAAGACAGACCTCAAACCCAAAGAAAGCAGACCTAATGACTCCCTCTGTTGGGCTTCAGGAGGTCCTCCTTCCCTGGATGCCCCTCTCGGAGGAAAACTTTCTCTTTTACCAAAATTGGACTCGCATTACCCAGGACAAATGGGTATTAGACGTGATTTTGAAAGGCTGCAGATTCCACTTTCATACTCTGCCAAGGCCTTCCGGCTGGCCAGATCTGCCAAAACATCAGTGGACAGAGGCCTTAAATCAAGTGGACTCTTTATTAGCCTTAAGAGCCATAGAACCTGTTCCACCTCTAGAGGTGGGGAAAGGTTTTTACTCGAGACTTTTTCTGGTCCCAAGAAAAAACTCCTGGAGACCTATTCTGGACCTCTCAATATTAAACACCTTTTTGGAAATTCCAAAATTCAATATGCTTACACTTCAACAACTTTTTCCAATGCTCTCACAAGATGCTTGGATGGTAACATTGGACTTACTTACACATCCCCATAAGGCAACAATGCAGAAAGTACCTCAGATTCAAGGCAGGCTCGAGACGCTTCCAATTCTCTGTACTGCCATTTGGCTTATCTACTGCGCCCAGCGTTTTTACCAAATGCCTGGCTCCAGCAGTAGCTTACTGCAGACTTCAGGGGATTCAGATTTACCCCTATCTGGACGACTGTCTAATTCAGGCAGACAGCAAAGATCTTTTACTTCAACACCTGCATTTTGTTCAATGTCTTCTACTACTACTGGGATTCTCAGTGAACACAAAAGTGTCGCATTTGATTCCTTCTCAACGAATGACCTTCTTGGGAGCTCTTTTAGACAAGTTTACAGATGGCCTTCCTTACTCCAGAAAAACAGTTACAGCTGGCTTCAATCTTCAAGACCTTGGCAACATTGACTCAGCTCATTGCAAGGAAATTCCTGCAGGCTTTGGGCTACATGGCCTCTTGCATCCTGTTGATTCCAAATGCGAGGCTTCACATGAGGAAACTTCAATGGTACCTAGAGTGTGTATGGTCTCAGCATTGCCACAGTCTGGATACAATGATTCCACTGATTCCCTGCCTCCAGAAGAAATTCCTTTGGTGGTCCATGGCGTGTGTTTTGAACGAAGGGAAGCCCTTTCGTCTTCCTCAACCTACTCAGATCATAACCACGGACGCCTCGGATTATGCTTGGGGAGCTCATTTTCTAGACAAATGCCAACAGGGTTCTTGGACAAACACCTTCTATGGCACATCAACTTGAAAGAAATGTTAGCAGTCCAAAATGCTCTTCTAGCCTTCCAGACTCTCTTGAAGCCAGGACCTCTGCTAATTCGAACAGACAATACCACAGTCATGTGGTACATAAACAAGCAAGGGGGCTCTCACTCTTACCCCCTTTGCAGACTTGCCATGACCTTATGGGACACGGCCCTAAATTTGAATCTGGATCTTCAGGCACAGTTCATTCCAGGAAATCAGAATCTCTTAGACAGCCTAAGCAGAAACATTTTGGATCCTCACGAATGGATGTTGGACCCCAACTTATTCAGCAAGATAACTGCAGTTTGGGGCTGTCCTCAGATCTGTTTGCATCCCATCTCAACCATCAGTTGCCTCTTTTGCACCAGGTCTTTCCACAAGACAGCTTGGAAAGTGGATGCCCTGTCCTTCAGCTGGAGGAATCTTTCGGGATATGCCTTCCCTCCTCTTCCTCTTCTACCTCTGGTATTGCTAAAGATAAAGCTGGACAAACCCAGACTGATCATTTTGATAGCTCCAAATTGGCCTAGTCAATTTTGGTACCCTACTCTACTGCACCTTTGCTTGGAACCCCCTTGGAGTCTTCCTCTGACCCATTCTCTACTGTCCCAGCATCATGGTCAGGTATTTCACTCTCAAATCAAGACTCTCTGCTTGGCAGCTTGGCTCAAAGGCAATTGATTCCTTCTCTTCCTAAGCAAGTTTTGGATAATCTTTTGGAAGCTAGGCGTCCTAGTACAAGGAAATCTTATGCTTCTAAATGGAAAAGATTTTGTATTTGGATGCAGGATCGTGGCTCTCATCCTTTAATACCTGATATTCCCTCTATTTTACTTTATCTCTCAGACCTTTTGATTAAAGGTCTTTCCTTCTCTTCCATTAAAATTCATGCTTCTGCTATTTCGGCTAATTTCAATTGTGATCCTCCCATTTTTTTCCCACCAGCTGGTTAGACAATTTCTGAGGGGAGCTAAGAATTTAAGACTACCTAGATCTCCTCCTGTCCCTCCTTGGGATCTCAACTATGTCTTGGAAAAGCTTACTTAGCCTCCTTTTGAGCCTGCTGCCTCTGCGGATATTAAGTTCTTATCCTGGAAGACAGCGGTCTTGTTGGCCTTGACTTCTGCCAGAAGGGTGTCTGAGTTACAAGCCCTCATGGCCGTGGAACCATACCTCATCTTCCATCAGGACAGAGTTTCCTTGAGGACCAAGCCTAAGGTAATTTCTAGAGTGGCTCTAAATCAGACTGTTCACCTTCCTACCTTTTTTCCAAAACCCCAAAATAAGGGGGAAAGGATTTTGCGTTCATTGGACGTACACAGGCATCTACGTTTTTACCTGGACAAAACTAAAGGTTTCAGAAAATCAGATCAATTGCTTATCTCATTTGCTTCCTGTTCTCTAGGTAAAGCTATTTCTAAGCAAACTATTTCCAAATGGATTGCTCATGGAATAAGATATTGTTACTCTTTATGGAAAACAGATTCCAGGTACTGTCAGGACTCATTCTACTAGAGCAGCTGCCACTTCAGCAGCCTTTCTCAGAGGAGTTCCTACCAAGGACATTCTGGAGGCTGCCACTTGGAGCTCTGTGCATACCTTTTCCAAGCACTATAACCTCCCTTTGTACTCTAAGTCTAGGGCAAGCTTTGCCTCTGCTGTCTTGCAGGGTCTTTTAGCTGCTCCTACTTCTTCATAACCTCCTCCCGTGTTCTCAGCTTTGGGATTCTACCCTACAGTTATGACTGCAACAATGAAACACGAATAACATAGTACAGTTGTGTATACCTACCATAAATGTAGATGTTCGAGTGTCTTCACTGTTGCAGTCGGTGTTTCCCTCCCTCCAGACCCCTCTTTCTTTTTGCTTACTGTTTCCTTTTTCACTACCTTTCTGGTGTATTTGTGTTTCCCTTGGGACACCTTTTGGTTTTATGGGGGCTTCTGACATCAGGGGCAAGAAAGGCTGGAGAAGATGGTGTCGGCTGTCAGCTTTATACCCATGTGTTCTGACGTCAGGGTACTTGCTGATACAGCCGACGCCGGACCCAGACTTTGATTTTCTGGCCGACCTCGGGCTGCCTGCCGGCAGGAGTACCCTACAGTTATGACTGCAGCAGTGAAGACACTCTAACATCTACATTTATGGTTGGTATACACAACTGTACTTTCTCGTTTACTATGCTTAGTTTTCTGGTGTATTTGCTTTTTGTTGGAGGTGTAACCTTGTATATAATTGCTTCCAATTATGGGTGCACCTGACATTTGGGGGAAGAAATACTGATGTAATGGCATCGGCTGCATGGTTTATACCTTTGACTACCTGACATCATGTTAGATGAGACAGCAACCGATTCAGGACCAAAGACTTTGATAATCAGGCCGATTGAGGGCTACCTGCAAGCAGATAACCCAAATATGATGACTGCAACAGTGAATACACTAACATCTACATTTATAGTAAGTGTACACAACTGTACTTTCCTAGAACCAGACTCTGAGGATGGGCACATCTGTGCCCAGCTTACTTCATATTTTTCAGTACTTAGCAGAAATGCTCCACAAGGGCCTATACTTTTCGTCAATTAAAATTCATGCCTCTGCCATTTCAGCACATTACCACCCCTCTTCTAACCCCTTGCTAAAGTAATTTCTTAGAGGGGTCAAAAAATTAAGAACCTCCAGGAGAGCCCTACTCTTGCCTGGGACCTTAATTTTGCATTGGAAAAGATAACTATCCCTCCCTTTGAACCAGCTGCAATGGCAGAGTTGAAATACATTTCTTGGAAAATAGCCTTCCTTTTAGCCATCACTTCAATAAGAGTGTCTGAATTACAGGCCCTCATGGCAGTGGAGCCCTTCATTATCTTCCATGCAGACAGGGTTTCCCTCAGAACCCAATCCTTCCATTATGCCCAAGGTGGTGTCTAGTGTGGCCCTAAATCAGTCCATTCATTTGCCTACTTTTTTTCCCGAATCCGCAAAACAAAGGAGAACGAATACTGCACTCTTTGGACGTGCACAGACAACTTAGATTTTTTTTGGACAGGACTAAGCCTCTCAGAAAATCTGAAGAGCTGCTGGTTGGCTTTGCTGCAGGGGCAGAAAAGGCCATTTCAAAGCAAACCATTTCTAAATGGATAGTCCATTGCATTCATTTCTACTAAAAGCACCATGGAAAACCTACCCTACTTGGGGATAAGGTCACATTCCACCAGGGCTGCAGCTACCTCTACAGCCATTCTCAGAGGAGTCCCTACCAGGAACATCCTAGAAGCTGCTACCTGGAGCACTGTACATACCGTCAAGCGTTACCACATGCCTGTTTATTCTAAATCCAGAGCTGGTTTTGCCACTGCAGTCTTGGGCTTAATAGCTGGTCCTAATGCTCTCTAGCTTTCGCCCTCCCTTCCTTAGCTTTGGGAATCAACCCAAATGTGGTGACTGCAAGAGTGAAACACAAAGAACATAGTACAGTTGTGTACTCTTACCATAAATGTAGATGTTGGTGTATTCACTGTTGCAGTCCTGGTAAACCTCCCTCCTGCCCCCTGACTTCTCTTAGCTCTACCTTTCCTTCTTTGTTGTATTTAAGTTTTCTGGTGTATTTGCTTTTTGAATGAGATTTACTATAATACATAATTGCTTCCCATTGTGGGGGCACCTGACATCTGGGGCAAGAATAACTGATGTAATGGTGTCTGCTGCATGTTTTTATACCCCTCATGACCTGACGTCATGGAAGAAGAGACTGCATTCGACACAGGAATCTAAGACTGGTATTCAGGCTGACTGAGGGCTACCTGCAGGCAGATAACCCACATGTGATGACTACAACAATGAATACACTCTGACATCTACATTTATGGTAGGTGTTCACATCTGTACTTTCTGCAGCGAATACACTAACATCTACATTTATGGTAAGTGTACACAACTGTACTTTCTGCAGTGAATACACTTTAACATCTACATTTATGGTACATGTACACGACTGTACTTTTCTTCCTTACCCATCTGTGGGAAGGACAATCTGTTTGGATGTCTCCTAGATCCCTCATTGTTTGTCACCCGTGGGTGATTCTGTTGTAGCCAGATCAGGGACTGCATGTTCTTTCCCAGTCCCTCTTTATATTTCTCAAAGTCCTTTTGTATTTCTTGTACCATGATGGGAATGGACCCCATTCCCAAGTCCAACTATGTTTAAAAGTTCATGAAATTAATATTTCAATCTTTGTCATGCAGATGCAGTGTGCCCATTAATTACTCCTGCAGTTCATATGGGGTTACGTGTATTTGTAATGTATCTAAATATGATTGTAGATTCTTTTTTTTATAAGATCCGTAGCTCCTACAAATTTTGGAATGGTCTAGGTATCTTACTTCCACATTGCTCTCATTTCTCCCTGCATATCCTGATGATAAGTTGTCAATATTGCCTTCATTCTTGCTGGATGGGTTCGGAGCCGAACCTCAGCTCCGACTTGGCCACTTACTAAAGCTCGAGAGCTAATTTTACCGGCTCGAGGCAACCCTATATCCCATGATGCTAGGCGATAACTACCCAGATGTCCTTCAAGAATGCAACTGCAGTCCTGAGACATGGGTTGTCCTGCCTCAGGCAGCCCTTCGGTCGGCCGGATTCCAAAGTCCTGGGTCCGGCGTCGGCTGATGTCTCCTCCCCGACGTCAGAGCGGCTGGGGTATAAAGGCATCAGCCGACACCATCTTCTTCAGTCTTTCTTGCTGCGCGGTGCCCGAAGCAGAAGCAGTTCGCAAGTGCCGGTCAGTCAGCTCCTGTGTTTTCAGTTACCGAAGTCATCTAAAAGCTAAGTACCCCGTTGGGGAACATTTTTTTCTTGCCTCAGCCGATGTCAGAAAAAATTGAAAGTTAATAATTGTTTGTCTTGTGGTAAACAAATACCTCATAAGGACTTCCATTCTTACTGCCTCCCTTGCCTGGGCCCAGACCATGACGTCTTGGCCTGTGCTGCCTGTGCTTGCTTTAATAAGCGCACTCTCAGGCGCCGGGCAGAATTTGCCGAAGACTTTTTTGGCTAATCCTATGCTTACATCATGCCGTCGGAACAACCGACAGCACAAACTACCAAAAAACGAAAGGACCGGGACCGACATCCTCGGCCCGCGTCGTCCACCGATACGCCTAAGCCCTCCGAGTGCATTGGTCCCTTCGGAAGTGGTAATTCAACCGCTCCAGGCCGACGACACCGTGCTAACACGTTCTTCGGTCCCGGAGGTTTCACCGGTGCCGGTTGTTGATTTTCCTCCAGAAACCGAAGCTCTGGATCTACCAGACACCATTCCTGTGGACAAAGTTACCCCTGCATGTGGGGCAGCTAGGCCTCCGGTATCCATGTCCATCAAGGCCTTTGCATGTGCTAAGGCTGCCAGCCAAGCCAAGGCCCATCCTAAACCTACTTCTCAGGTCCCTCCTTCTGACAGACAGATCATGACTCTAGCTGCAGATCTTATCTCTTATCAGGGGTTCTCAGCCGCCTGCAGAAAAAAGGCCTAAAACTGAGCAGGCAGACACCATCTCTTCAGATGAAGCCTCTGGGGATTCAGAGCATTCAGATGCCCAAGAAGAATCCTTCCAGGCCTATGAGGACTCTGATGCTGAGGAATCAATTCCCTCTGCCTCTCCTCCAGAGGATATTTCTTTCGGTGAAGTCCTCCACTCCATGAGAGAACATTTTAAGTGGCAGGGTCAGGAATTCTCTGATTCCAGGAAAAGGCTATGTACCTTCCTTAAGTTACCCCAGCACAGGCCTTTAGCTATTCCACCAGTGTTAGATGTATTGGATGATGTGTACTCAAGACTCCAGTGCTTCCCCTGATTCTCTTCCTCCTGCTCCTGTCAAGCCAGACAGATATTACAGGGTTCCTGAAACTCATAAGCATCTCTTTAAGGCCCACTCTGTAGATCTAGAAACTATTTCACAGGGGCCCAAAGGAGTGGCTACTTCCTCTGCCAAAAACCCTCTGCCAGCAGACAGGAAAGCTAGGTCCCTGGAGAGATGGGGCAAAAAAGTTTATACCTCTTCCACCCTTGCCATGAGGTCACGTAACTGCCTTTTGCATATGTTTCAGTACCAGGATTACTTGATGGATGATTTGCAGAAAAAGCTAGCCTCTCCTGAGCCTATAGATAGAAAGGAATTACAGGATTTGGTTCATAATACTCAGCAGGTTAGCAGTCATTTTCTTCAGTGTGGTTATGATGCATTGGAAGCTTCATGTAGGGCAGCTATGACAGGGGCCGTTATCCGTAGACATGCTTGGTTGAAGGAACAGCCACTGCCGGATCATGTTAAAGTAAAGCGCCTGGATGCACCTCTGGAAAAACAGAAGCTTTTTGGTGCTAATGCTCAAGATGTGTTGAAGTCGATTGAGGAAAAGGCAAAATCAGTACAGACAGTCAAGGATTTCCTCCAGGTTCAGCAGCCCAGATTCAGCAGGAATTGGCCTTCAAAAAATTGGTCCTTTCCAGACTCTGACAAGCTTCAAAGGGGAAAAAACAGGTGTGCACGAGGTAGAGGGCAATACCGAGGCTCCTACATGGGGCCGCCAATGGCAACCACAAAATCAGAGAAGTGGAACAGGTAGTTCACCTGCACCACAGGGACAAATCACAATGACTTACCTTTCACCCCGCCTACCAAGGCTCAGAGAGAAGCACCTCTAGGCGGAATATTATCTTTATTCTCAAAACTGGCACATTATAACAAAGGACAAATGGATTCTGGACATAGACAAAGGTTACAGGTTCCACTTCCATACCTTACCAACGGGACAAGACATGCCAAACCTGCCACAAAATCAAAGGGCAGAGGCACTCATAGAAGTTTCAAAGCTGTTGCAAATAAAAGGAACAAGGCCAGGGATTTTATTCAAGACTGTTCCTTGTTCCAAGAAAAGAAAAACAATGGAGGCCTATATTGGACTTGTCCGTTCTAAACACTTTTCTCATGGTGCCAAAATTCAAGATGCTGACGTTGCAGCAACTCCTTCCCTTGCTGGGCAAGGGGTCTTGGCTGGTTACTCTGGACCTCAAGGAGGCATACCTGCATGTCCCTATCACACAGTTGCAGAAGATACCTCAGATTTCTTGCAGGAACAGAGCACTATCAATTCTCAGCATTGCCGTTTGGCTTATCTACTGCACCCAGAGTATTCACGAAATGCCTGGCATCAGTAGTTGCACATTGCAGACTCCAGGGGATTCAAATATACCCTTACCTGGATGACTGCCTCATACAAGCAGACAGCAAACAAACCTTGACAAAAAAACTTGGATTATGTCATTCAATTGCTACAGGCTTTGGGATACACAGTCAACATTCAAAAATCAAGACTACTGCCATCCCAAGAGATTATTTTTCTAGGAGCAAAGCTGGACACACAACTACAAATGGCTTTCCTCACAGAGGAGAAACAAGAACATTTAACAGATTACTTCAAAAGCCTAGCAAAACTAACCCACCTGACCGCAAGGAAGACCCTTCAGGCCCTGGGGTTCATGGCATCTTGCATTCTTCTAATCCCTCTGGCAAGACTACACATGAGAAAGCTGCAATGGTACCTAAAAAGTTTGTGGTCTCAACACAGCCACAACCTAGAAGACGTAATACCACTCATTCCATGCCTGCAAAGGGAATTCTTGTGGTGGGCTCAAGCAAGTCGTTTAAACGAAGGCATGCCTTTCAACAAAGCTCCAACAAGTCAAACAATTACAACAGACTCCTCAGACCATGGATGGGGGGCACACATGGAGGGCAGATGCATTCAAGGGCAATGGACTCCCATGGAAATGCATCAGCACATAAATCAAAAAGAGATGTTGGCAGTGATACATGCAATAGAAGGCTTTGGAAAATCTCTTCAGCAAGGTCATCTGCTAATAAGGACAGACAACACCACTGTCGTGGTACATAAACAAGGGGGCACTCATTCCTACCCCCTCTGCAGATTAACAATGACTCTTTGGGAAAAGTCCCTGAAACTGAACATCCACTTGCAATCCCAGTTTGTTCCGGGCAAGGACAATGTTCTGGCAGACAGGTTGAGCAGAAATTTCTTGGAACCACACGAATGGATGCTACACCCACGCATTTTCTCACAAATAACTGCATGGGGAAGACCGGACATAGATCTCTTTGCTTCTCATCTCAATATTCACCTGGAAAGGTTCTGCACAAGGACACACCATCCTCTAGCCTGGAGAACGGATGCTCTTTCCTTCAGCTGGAATACCCTAACAATTTATGCATTCCCTCCTCTACCTTTACTCACCAAGGTGTTACTGAAGATCAAAGCAGAACAACCAAAAGGAATCTTTATAGCTCCAGACTGGCCAAGGCAACACTGGTATCCGTTGCTACTGAGCATAACTCACACCAAACCATGGCCCTTGCCTCAATGGCCTCTGCTCCTGACTCAGCACAATTACAGGACTGTTCATCAGAACCTGCAAACTTTGAAGCTGACAGCTTGGAGGGTTCCATGACTGTGACCCATGACTCCCTCTCCGAAAAAGTTCAGGAAATTTTGCTGGAGGCACGCAGACCTTCCACCAGAAAAACTTCTTCGGCCAAATGGAAGAGATTCGTCATCTGGAATGCCAACAAGGGCCAGGATGCTTCAGTGATGAACATACCTCAAATATTAGAATACTTGGCAGAAATGTTTCATAGTGGCCTCTCATACTCTTCCATCAAAATCCATGCTTCAGCTATCTCAGCACATTACAACTGTGACCCACCTGTGTTTTCACATCCCTTGCTAAGACAGTTTCTAAGAGGGATAAAGAATATCAGACCTCCCAGAAAACCACCAGTTCCTGCATGGGACCTCAATTACGTCTTGGAAAAATTAACTCTTCCTCCTTTTGAACCAGCAGCATCTTCAGAAATGCAATTTCTCTCTTGGAAAACGGTTTTCCTGTTGGCAGTCACTTCAGCAAGAAGAGTCTCTGAGATACAGGCCCTCATGGCAGTGCCTCCTTTTCTCATTTTTCATCAGGACAGAGTTTCTCTAAGGACCAATCCTTCATTCATGCCTAAGGTGATATCCAGAGCGTCTCTAAATCAAGCAATCCACCTGCCTACTTTCTTTCCTAATCCTCAAAATAAAGGGGAAAAGCTGCTGCATACTTTGGGCATACACAGACAACTACACTACTACTTGGACAGAACAAAGGCCACCAGGAAGTCTGACCAACTGTTTGTAGCCTATGCTGCTGGAGCGCAAAGAAAAGCAGTCTCCAAACAAACAATTTCAAAATGGATTGGACACTGCATCAGATTCTGTTACTCTTTCCATGGAAAGTGTGCCAGCCAATATTAGACCACACTCCACCAGAGTTATGGCCACATCCACAGCCTTTCTAAGAGGAGTGGCTACAAAAGACATTCTAGAGGCTGCTACATGGAGCTCCGTGCATACATTTACCAAACACTACAACCTGCCATTATACTCCAGATCCCGAGCAGGCTTTGCTTCGGCAGTCCTGCAGATCCTTCTAGCTACACCATCTCTTGCTTAGATCCTACCCACCCCCAGCTTTGCTATGGTTTTCAACCCATATGTCAGGACTGCAGTTGCATTCTTGAAGGACATAGTACAGTTTTGTACCTACCATAAATGTAGATGTCCGATAGTATGCAACTGCAGTCAGGTTTTCCCTCCCTCCTACCCTTCTGTTTTTCCCCTTGGGCCCATTCACCCCTTTCCTCTTAGCTGGGGTTATCTGTTATGGTGTATCTGTTTATTACTGTGGTGCATGTCTGGATTTTCTGTTTATCCATTCACAAAATTTAGCCTTCCTTGGAGGGCATCTGGGGCAAGAAACACTGAAGAAGATGGCGTCGGCTGATGCCTTTATACCCCTGCCGCTCTGACGTCGGGGAGGAGGCGACATCAGCCGACGCCGGACCCAGACTTTGGAATCCGGCCGACCGAAGGGCTGCCTGAGGCAGGACAACCCATATGTCAGGACTGCAGTTGCATATCTATCGGACATCTACATTTATGGTAGGTACAAAACTGTACTATCTCGTTTGCCGCTTTCGCTGACTAGGTGCGTTTTACCGGCCCTTGGTAAGTGTTGGGATTTTCATTATTTCACAGTTACCTTTGTACTTGGCCTTCCCACACCCTTCTTCGTTTAGCTTAGCTTAACTGTTATATTGCACCGTTTTTCCCATTAGTGCCATTTTTTCCCTTTTATCCAATTTAATTTTTTCTTCCCCCTAGGTTAGGCCTTAGGCCTGCTCCTTTCCTAGTTCCCGACAGGGATTCTGTGCTGTCTGTGGTGCGCTTATGTATCCCTGTTTTACTAGTTCATTTGGATTGGGCGTGTGTGTTTTTTACTTTTGTGCCTTACTTCAACAACACTATGTCTAAGGACAAAAAGGTCTCTGGCTTCAAGAAGTGTGACTCGTGCTGTCAGAAGATGTCTGACAGACGGTCACACTTGTTTACTGCCTGGGACCCCTGCACCTGCAGGACTCTTGTTCTGTGTGCCATGCATTCAGCCCAAGAGTCCTGCAGGAACGCAGGAACAAATTAATCTTAAGGGGCTTATAAAAGCCCGAGGGCTCCCCACCTAAGTCTGTGCCGGGGAAGCCCTCGAAGCCAGCAAAACCGTCTGCTCAGAGTCCTAAGCCTTCGTCTGCTGGCTCATCTGTGGCAACATCTGCTCCGGCTGGAGCCGATGCTTCTGTCGCAGCTTCCAACATCAGCTCCACTCGGCGCCGATACTACTGAGCCTTTACTTTCACGGTCTGTTCCGGCAGGAGCAGACATATCTTCGGCTCCATCCATCTCCAGGAAAAGATCCAGATCCCCATCTTTGGAATCGATCCATTCGACTCCGGGGTCACCCTTGCTCTCGGAGCGGAGCCATCGGAGCCATTCTCTGTTGTCCAGGCTTTCCGACCATGACCTTGAGAGAGTGGTCAGTAGACTTAGTCTCAGGCACTGGCCCAAATGCTTCATAACCCGTCTAATCAGACAGTGGCTATTTCAACTGTACCTACTATTCCTCCAACTCTCCCTCAGTTTGGAGCCGGAGCTCCAAGGAGCTGTGACTGTTGTGGCGTCTGAGCCGATACCTCCCCCTTCGGCTCCATCGTCTTCTGCTCCTATCTCCTCCTTGATGCCTTCATTGGAGAGATCTGGGCGCCTGGTCTCTCTCGCCGGCATCCGAGGGGGCGAGTGGCATCAGACCCTTGTCTGACCCCGTTTCTCCCTCTTGGAGCGTCGGCGCTGATGAGCTCGGCCCCGACATTGGCTTCGGAGCCGTCCCTGTCGGTGAGGCCTGGGGTTCCTACTTCAGAGCGGGAGCCCTCTGGCCTGTCTGATAGGGAAGCCTTCGAAGTGATGAGGAGTGTACTAGCCCCAGGGCACGGTCAACAGTCAGCTCCATCAGCTCCTCCCACTACAGTGCCTGCTGACGTCTCTTCCCACTCTCTTGCTCCCGGACCCAGAGATCCAACGCCTCAGGTTTCCCCACTGGGAATATCTTCCTCTTCCGAGGCTTCTCCTGACCCGTCGGGTGAACCTCTGCGCAAGAGGACATGTAAGAGGAAGCATGTGGACTCCCCTGAGTCCATTAAACCCGATACTGACTTGGATGAGTTGGAAGGATCCCCAAGGTCCCCCTCTGAGGATGTCGCCTTCTCAGACATCCTTGAAATCCTGAAACAGAGGGGGAACTGGTCTTCCCTTAATCCTTCTGAGGACGAGTCGGTTTACCTGGAGGCGTTTGGTTCTCGACCCTCCACCTCCTGGGTGTCTCCGCCTTTCGACACCCTTATGGATGTGGTGGCACGGAAGGCATGGGCGGCCCCGGATTCGGTGGAACCCACTCCGCGGAGGCCTTCTAAATTTATTACGGCTCCAGCTGATGGGCAATTTTTAACAAAAGGTGTCCCGGTTGATGCCATGGTGGTGGCTGCAGCCTCCAAGAAGGAACTAGCCGATCCTTCAGTACCTATCCATCCTCCTAACAAGGATTCTAGGACTATGGATAGGTACGGCAAGCGGATGTTTTCTTCAGCTATCTTTGCCATGCGGTCGCTGAATTACTTGTCACTTCACCCGCCTTCAGAGAGATGTTCTCAAAGAGTTGGGTGAAGTTTTACAGGATCCATCAGCTGCTGGGTCCCAAGATAAAATCAACTCTCCACTAGGAACCCTAAACTCCATTGTTAACTCCTCTATGCAGCTCATTTCCTATGCTGCCAATGGAGCGTGTAGGGCCGCAGGCACAAATGTGGCCTTAAGGCGTCATGCCTGGATGCAGCTTTGTAATTTTGCAGACCCCTTCAAGGCATCCTTCACTAACTCCCCCTCTGATGGTTCGACATTGTTCGGGCCTCAAGTGAAAGACACCTTGACCAGATGCGAGCAAGATGGCAAGAATGTCTGCTGTAGGAGTCCGTTTCTCCACCCCTTCCAGACCATATCCTAAGGGTCAAAATGGTGGAAAAATGTGGTTCCGCAAATCACAAGGAGTCACGCCTGACGCAAGAGGTCAGTTTACCCCCAGAGGCAGAGGGGGTAACAGAAGCCGCCCAAGAGGCAGAGGGGGTCCGCAGAATCAGGGTAACAGAGTCTCTCTGACAAACCCTTCCAACATCCCTGAAATGTTGCCCGACTGTCCACCTTCGGAGGCAGTCGGGGGAAGATTATCGCTGTACCCAAAAGCCTGGCTCTCCCACACTTCAGACAAATGGGTACAGTCTGTTATATCAGAGGGTTACAAAATTCCCTTTATCCAAACCCCAGCTCAACAAAAGGGAACCCTTCCAGACGTTCCACCCAGTCTAAGGGAACAAGCAGTGCTAGAAATTTCAAAACTACAAGCAAAAAGAGCCATCCAGCCAGTCGCAGCAGACCAAATAGGATCCGGAGTCTACTCAGTTATTTTTGGTACCAAAAAAAACAAGGGACTGGAGACCAGTATTAGATCTCAGCAAACTAAACAAGTTTGTAAAAGACAAGATTCCGGATGGTCATGCTACAGTCCATTCTACCCTTTCTGGGCAAGGACAATTGGATGTGCTCTGTGGACCTTCAGGATGCGTAATATCACATCAAAATTCACAGGCGCTCCAGAAGGTTTCTCCGCTTCCGGTTGGGGGCCAGTCACTACCAATTCAGAGCCCTGCTCTTTGGTCTCACTACAGCCCCCAGAGTGTTCACCAAATGCATGGCAGCGGTTACGGCTCACCTGAGGTGTCAAGGATTCCAGGTGTTTCCATATCTAGATGACTGGCTCCCCACTAGGCATCAACTTCAGGCCAGAGATTACACCATCCACATTTGCAGAGGGCTAGGAATCTCTATAAATTTCGAAAAATCTGCCTTGTCTCCTTGTCAATCTGTTACCTTTATAGGTGCCAACTTGGACACCGTGCAGCTTTCAGCAAAGCTAACAGATCAAAGGGTCTTAGATATCCAAAATCATGTCCATGTTCTACTTCAGAGTGACAGAATTCAGGCCAGGTATGTCCTGAAAGTATTAGGGCTCATGGCGGCCGCCATCACCCTTCTTCCTCTTGCCTGTTTTTACATGCGTCTTCTACAGTGGATGCTTTTCGCCCAATGGTATTTCCAACAACTCCCTATGCACTACAAGATCATGATAACTCCAATTTGCAAAAATCATCTGTCTTGCTGGATGTGCTCCCCTCAAGTCCATCAAGGCAGACCCTTTATTCCTCCCTCCCCGGTCGCCACAGTTGCATCGGACGCCTCCCTGATCGGGTGGGGGAGGTGGGGCATTTTCAGGGCAGGACAGTCCATGGCACATGGCAACCTTTTGAATGCCACCTGCACATATGTCCTGGAGATGAGAGCAGTGCTTTTGACGTTGCGAGCCCTCCAAGACTCTCTTCCCCTGGGGACTATTGCAATCTGAACGGACAATATGTCCGTAGTGTTGGTATATCAACAAGCAGGGCGGAACCAAGTCCTATCCCCTGTGTCGAGAGGCACTCAAACTTTGGCAATGGGCGATCTCTTCTCAGTGGTTTCTGATAGCAACGCATAGCCCCGGGAAGTCCAACATCATAGCGGACAGGTTGAGTAGAGCTATCCTCATGCCACACGAGTGGTCTCTCAATCTGTGACCGAAGAGATTTTTCAGAAGTGGGGCCTTCCTTGCTGCAATCTTTTTGCTACATCTCAAAACAGCAAATGCCCCGACTTCTTCACTCTCTTCCCCCTTCCAGGCCATCCCCCCAGAGATGCTCTAGTCCACGATTGGCCTCGGGGACTTCTTTACGCCTTTCCACCCCTTCCGTTAATATCACAGGTAATTCAGAAAGCAACCGCCTTGAGAGCCAAGATGATTCTCATTGCCCCTTATTGGCCTCGACAGATATGGTTTCCGTTTCTGCATCGTTCTCTTGGAGCAGCCTTGGCATCTGGATCCAGTGCCAGATCTTTTGGCCCATCAGTTGGGGCAGCTGCACCAATCCCTCCATTCTCTCAACCTCACTGCTTGGTTGCTCCACCTCCGTCCATACCCAGGCTTCCTATGATTTTAAATCCCATCCGGGATATTGTAGTAGCTTCCCTTAAATCTTCCACCAGAAGGATCTACACTAGTAAATGGCAACATTTTTCCTTCTGGGCAAAGGCTAGAAATATAGATCCGTTCACTGCTCCAATTCACTCTTCTCTTGGATTTCCTAGCTGAAATTTTTCATTCAGGATCTTCATCCTCCACAGTAAAAGTTCAGTTGGCAGCCATTTCAAATTTTCACGTAGGTCTGTCGGACTGCAGCATCATGTCCCATAAGCTTTGCAAAGCATTCCTTAGAGGTGTCTTTTTACTCTAACCTCAGATCAAAGATCCACCACCACAGTGGGATCTAAACCTAGTTTTAACATCCTTGATTCTACCTCCCTTTGAACCTGCGGCTTCCTGTTCATTGAAATTACTTTCCTGGAAAACACTCTTCCTGGTCGCTGTTACATCTGCTAGGAGAGTATCTGAACTTCATGCCCTCTGCATTCGTCCTCCTTACTTAGTCTTCCACAAAGACAGAGTTTCTCTAAGAACGAACCCCTCTTTCATACCCAAGGTGGCTTCGCAGACAAATTTAAATCAATCAATTGACCTCCCAGTTTTCTTCCCTAATTATACGAAGAGGGCGGAGCAAAAACTGCATTGTCTGGATGTTCGTCAGCTCCGATATTATTTGCACAGAACTAAACAAATCAGGAAATCTGATCAACTCTTCCTATCTTATGCAGAAAATAGGAAAGGCCTTCCAGTATCCAAGGTAACCCTGTCTAGGTGGCTCTCTTGTTCGATCACGTATATTTACCAACTCAGAGGTAAAGAATTGCCTTCTAGGCCAAGAGCCCATTCAACCAGGGCACTAGCCACATCAACAGCTTTTCAAGCCAGACTACCAGTAGACACTATTTGTGTGGCAGCCATATGGGCTTTTCCTCATACCTTTGTATCGCATTACAAATTGGACATGGTCTCCAGAAACAGGGCAAATTTTGGTTCCATCGTTCTCGAGTCTGTTCCAATGAGCCACCCAGGATGAAGGTGCTAGGGACGCGGTCCCATCCAGCAAGAATGAAGGCGAGATTGACAACTTAACATTGAGAAGTTATGTACCTACCGTAACGTTCCATGTTAGTTGTCTTCTCTCGCCGCCTTTCTTGCGTCCCGCCCACCATCCCCCTAGCCTGGACAGACCGAGAAGATTTCCCCTTCTTTGAAGGGTCCTGATCTTGCATTTTCAGCCAAATAGCTTGTCCTAGGGTAACTAAAGCTTAGATAGCGATCCTTTGTGGGTTATCCTTTTCCTCCTCCTCTCCAGTTGGAGGGCTATATTGCCTAGGTTGTTTTCAGCTACCAAACGATATCTGGTTAGTTATCGCATAGCATTACGGGATATAGGGTTGCCTCAAGCTGGTAAAATTAGCTCTCGAGCTTTAGTAAGCGGCCGAGTCGGAGCCGAGGTTCGGCTCCGAACCCATCCAGCAAGAAAGAAGGCGAGAGAAGACAACCAACATGGAACGTTATGGTAGGTACATAACTTCTCATTTTATGACTTTCTCTCTTTCCGTCTCTATGCAAGACACTCTAGTCACTGGGTGTAGCGGTTTCAGTGGTTCATTACTACTTTTGTCTTTTCGTGGACCACTAATCTGGTTTTCTCGCATCTGTCTTTTGAACTGTTGGTAATGGGTGATCTCATGTTACGTAGACTTTATCATTTTGTATGATGCTTTGTGGCTTATGTTTCTAGTGTTTTCTTAGCTACTTCAGTATTATGTTTGCACAATCCTTAGTGCAACAGTCTTCCTACATTATCATGCCTTTCAGTATACAGTCCTTCTGCCATTTAGTATACTGCAACCAGCAATGAGGTGTGCGACTGTTTCCAATTCGGTTGTACAAAACCAACATTTGTCCTTTTCTCCCTCATGTTCAATGGAGTTTGTAAACCAGTGTGTACGTAGCCCACTGTCTTGGGCTGCCAATATTGACCTTTTATCTCTTGGTTTAAGTTTACCTGTCTTTAACCATCCCTTTGTTCCTGATCAACAAGTTTCTTCCAGAAGTTTTCTTCACTTGCAATTACATTTATGCATTTTCCACATTTCTTATCTTCTCGTCTGGTCCTTCACCTTATATTCTTTCTTTTTTGGCGCATTAAGTTGCTTCCTGATTTTTTTTTTTTACTACTGGTTTGATTTCCATTCCTGCTTGACGTCGATATGCTTCTGCTAGACTAAGCAGCGAGGTCATTTTAGAGTTTTCATGTTTCAAAACTTAGTACTTTTGTGCTTTTCGAGGTCGGCAGATGTGTGCAGTCCCACGATTGCAGATCTGTACATTGAATCTGTTTCAAGGAGGCCTATCGTTCCTCCGGAATGGGGAATATATAATCTTGGTATGCACCGATTTTTATAAATCATTTGGCGAGTATGTGCCATCCTTGTTTTCCTGTCTAACATGTTTTGGGGCCAGTCATTCACTGCAAAATTGTAAGTTAGGACAGGAAGAGCAAATTGATTTATAGTTTGAATTTTGTTCCTAGATGTCAGCACTGTTTTCAGGATTAATTTAAGTCTTTTAAGATCATAGGAGGTTACTAGGCTATTGGCCCTGAGGCCCTTGTAAGCCTAGCCAAGAGTTTAGCCCATGTTTAATCAGATTGTGTTGTAAATACTGTAAATAGTTTTTCTTTTGTGATTGTAATGTAAAGACTGTAAATAGTTGGTTTATTTCTTTTTTATTGCCTACTCATTTGTTAAACTATGCTGTTATCTTTATACTTGACTACTATATTTGTATTCTAATGGAGCTTTTCTCCCTGGGTTACTGCTGAAAAAGGGCACCTGCCCAGCCAGGCTAACCCGGTCAAGAAATGTAAAATAAAAAAGTCTGCATCCAAACCCCCTGTCCAGCAGGGGCACAGGTAGAATCCCAAGGATTTATTTTCGGTTTGCCATCTAGTTATTCATGTTGTGCTTACGGGATAATGAGGTACTCTGATGTGGGGAAGGGAGTCTTTTCCACAGATGGGGGAGTCTCTGGGAGACAAATCTGTCCCACCAACAAGTCCTATTGATATCACAGACCAGGTTGAGGTTGCAAGTATGGGATGCCTGAGAGGAGCTTGACTTGCGGGTATGCAGCAGCCCAGTCAGTGTGGGGTGTGAGATTGCTTTATATGTCAGACAGAGGTCACACCTGAGGAGTCTCTGAAACTGACTAGAGGGACAGGGCTTTTAGCCTATCTGTCTAGGATAGATGTTTGAGGCGTTAGGTTCTCCTGGTGTGAAACATCTGTGGTCTTTCCAGCTGCTGCATGTGCTTTGATAAGTACATGCCAAAGGGGACTAAGTATTCCTTATTAAATTTTGTTCGCATTTTTCCTGTTTTATTATTGATCCTTCAATTCCCAAATATTTATACACTTCGTCTTGCTCAAGTTTTTATATCACATTCTTGTCCCAAACTGATATATTGTCCTATCTCGCTTTCATTCTTTGATTGTGTTTGGAACTGAGAATCGGTTCTGACTCTGCCTATACTAAAACCCTAGGACTTCTACTGTCTCGAGGCTATACCCTATCCCAATGATTTTCAACCTTTTTCATCTCATGGCACACACAGACCTGTTATAGAAATCTCGCGGCACACCAAAAAATATATTACATTTTTTGTTGAAATGACAAAAATAGGTATAGTTTTGATTTATTTAAAAAGTCTTTTCCTCTTGTTTTACTTTAATGAAATGTCTGAGCTTGACATTGTGTCTTGTGCGAAGTTGAGTTTTGGACAGTCATCCACGGTTTCCAGCCATGATCTATTTGTGCAAGTCAAGCTTTTCCACAAATATGACATGGAGAGTTGGCTCAAACATTTCTACTGCATTCTCTGTCTGATTTTCTTCCCAAAGCATTAGTTTTTCTTTGAAAGCATTAATTTTATCGGTGGAAGTAAGAATATTTTCTCTCTCATTGTATACTTTTAGTAAGTGTGTTCAGAGATTGAAAAAATTCAGCAAGAAATGCAGCCTTACTGTACCAAAACTCATTACTGAGAGAAAATGTGCTGAGACGGAGTTGTCAGAAAAGTTACAACTTCCTCCTTTAGTTCATAAAATCTGGATAGAAGTCTACCACGTGATAGCCATCTATAGTCTGCTATCAATCCTTGGTAGGGAAGACTGCCTGTAACCTGCAGCACACATGCTTAGTTTCATGCTACTAAGATAGCCACCTATAGTCTGCTATCAATCCTTGGTAGGGAAGAACATCTGTAACCTACAGCACTCGTGCGTAGTTTCATGCTACTAAGATAGCCACCTATAGTCTGCTATCAATCCTTGGTAGGGAAGACTGCCTGTAACCTGCAGCACACATGCTTAGTTTCATGCTACTCTACTAAATGTTCTCTCCCTAGTCAATTTTTCTCAGTACCTTGATTCATAGGTTCATAGGTAGGTACTAGGCTATCGGCCCTGGGGCCTATACAAGCCCAGCCAAAAAAGTACCCTGGCTTTTGCCACCCAAGAAAATTAATTTCCTGTGCCCCTGTCGAGCAGAGCCCCAGAGGTGATCCCCGGGGTGAATTTTCTATTTCCCATCCAATCAAGATTTTTCTTGAAGGGTGCTAATGAGCTTTGATGTAGATAGGTAGTTTATTCCAGAGTATGGGAGGTCTCTGGGACAGGAATCTTATCACTCTGGCATGTTTTGTTTTTTTTGTGGTGACAAGGTTTAGGTCCGTAGAGCGTGTAGCTCGGAGGGGTTGGGATTTCTTTAAGTGGAGCATGTCCAACAGCTCTGGGTTTGATATAGCTTTGTATGTTAGGCAGAGGTTGAGTAGGCGATATGTGACAGAGTAAAGCTGGAGTTTTTTGAGACCATCTGCGTAGGGCATCTGTTTGAGGCCAGTAATCCTCTTTGTGAGGTATTTCTGCTGCCTTTCCAGTTGTTGACTTCTTTTGAGATGCATACCAAAACGGGCTTTGTACTCTAATGGGTCTAATGAGTGGAGTAGAGGGGGAACAATGACCTCTTTGTTGTTTTCTGGATGAGAAATCTTTTGTGATGGTGTGCCACATAGAAGGATTTCCTGACTTTTGTGGCTGTGATTATCAAAGGAGAGACTACTGTCCACCTGTGTCTCAAGGTCTCTTATCACACTTTTGGTGTTAAGTATACTGCCGCCTAAGTTGTAGTTGATACGTACAGAGTTTTTACCAAAGGGGGTGACAATGCACATTTTGGCCATGGCTTTGACACCAGGCATCTGTCTCATTGTGGCCATTTTGGAGAATGTCCATATCGTTAGGAGTTTTGATTATGGCTCCTAGTTTGTAGGCATCTGCAAACTTAGCCAAAGACCTTCTGTGTTGACATCTATTTCAGAGACGTAGATACCAAACAGGAGAGGACCCAGGACTGAACCCTGTGTCTGACCATCCCTTTGCTAATTTTCTCCACTACATTCTTCCACTTGTCCATTTTTTGGCAAGTCACGCAATCCTAAACCACTTTGTCATATGGGGCGAATCAGCTTATCCCACCTAACTCTTGTCCTCCTTTACTGTGGGTTGTAAAAAAATATTCCTGACCTGTATATAAAGCAAAGGGACTAAAGTCCATATTCATTGCTTGCAAATTACTACCCATATCCATAATCAAGAGTCATGCTTCTTGTATGTTTAGTCTCTTTCTATATCCTTGTCTGCCATAATTGAATAATTTTTAAGCCATACACAAATGCTTCGTCTTGCCATGTCCTCATAAACAAGTATATTGATGGGCCAATTCATATGTAGGTACACAGTTAACTGCTATAGTTTTTGTTTTATCTAATTTATTTTATATCCCGAAAAGACTTCAAACCATGCCAAAATGTTCCACACCATCAAAATGCCCATGTTCAAGATTTATCAAGTTCAAAATATCAGCAGAAAATATAGCTAACTTTTTTTGATTATGATAACTGTTGCATTTTTTTAATTTCAGCCCTTTTCTTTAAAAAAGTTGCTGAACATAAAGCAAATAAGGGCAAAGAAGACATTGCTGCTTCGTTCCTCTGTTCAAACAAAGCTTATCAGAGAAACATTCGTACCTTAATTCTTGCTTCCAGCTCTTCATACATCCTCCTTATTGACCCTATTCTATCAGCGAATGCAGATTTTACCACTGACCTACTCATAAAATCTCAGTTGACTGTACTGAATGCTTTCACTACGTCAAGACCCACCAAAAGCAGGAGCATTTTCTTACACTTTGCTTCTATTTGTTTAATCAGCATTCTACTGAAATTCTGAATTGTTTGCCTTCCCTCCATGAAACCACACTGATCTAGGTAGGACTATCACTTTTGGTAACAGATTGGCCATTCTCTTAGCTAGGATATAGACATACTTAATCACGGTTTCAAATTAAAATTGGTCTGTGAAGTGGAGTCTTGATGTTTATTTTACTCTTTTTGGATAATACAGCCACAATAGCTTTCTTCCAAGATACTAGCACCCCCCCCCCCCACACACACACACTTAAAAATATTGTTAAGCAAAAGCTTCTACATCTCTCACTTCTCCCCAACTTGCATGATCCCACAGGAATGCTGTTGATTCCTGGAGACTTTCCTGTTTGATTGCATACCACCATTTTATCTTGTGCCTTCCTATCGTAGCTTTTATTTCTAAAACCTCATCTTCTAACATTGGCACAGTTAAGTCTTCCATAAATGCTCCTGTTGGTCTTTTCTCATTTCCCCAGTCCTCTGCTTTATACAGATTTCCACAGAATTTACAAAGCATCTCCAGCGCCTCTACACAGGGTTTCTGGTTATTTTCTTGTCATGTGCTCCATAAGTTGGGCAACAACCATTTCAAATTTCTGCCAACTGTCTCGTCATGGTACAAGTTTTTTCTTTTTTTGCTCTGGAACTGGTATCAAAATAGTTTCCATTACAACAGCCTTTTTAACTTGAACATATTATCCAAATGCTGCCTAATTTTTCATTTGCGCTCATCAGTTCCTTCTGCACTGTTTTAACCTCTGAAAACTCTGGTAAATAATTTTTAATAACTTTTCCCCATATTTCTATCCTTCCCTTTCCCTTTTGAAGGCATTTCTGACTTCTCTAATTGAATAATTTCCAATACCAATTCCTTAAACTACACTCTCCTTAACAAATATGTAGGAAATTAACAGCATCTCATTTCTGCTTTATCTTGGTCTTTATTGGTGTGTGGTCTAAAACAGTTAGCTGATGCATTTCAAATGTCATTTCTAACCAGTAAAGCCTAGTTATTTTCCTAGAAAGATATGTAAATTGAGTTCCTGCTACTAGATTCACACCTTCCCTTTCAAATATTCTCATGTATTTCATTAGGAATCTACCCTGATTGTTTTGCTTTCTACGTCCCCAATAAACCTCATTACTTGTAAATCAGATTCCCCAAGCATTTCACTTCATTAAAAAAAAACAAAAAAAAAAACTATATAATCATCCACCTAAACCTTTAACCAAATGTGATTGTACTAAGAACTAAGTGACTGCAGTTTTCTAAAACATTTTGATAAACCTCTTATTCATTCCTTCCGTGGACTGCATAATCTCTCCTGCCAGAAGTTCAAATGTGGAGTATTTTTTCTCATCATATGTACATTATTGCTTCCAAGGATGGCAAGTGCTCAATTTTTATTTATTTTTACTAACCAAGCTGATCTGAAAAAGGTCAAAATGAATCTGTTCTTCTCCAGAAAAGAACTTTAAATAAGTAAATGAAGAAGAAGAAAGGTGCAGAGTGAAAACACTTGGAACTCCAAAAGAAGGCACCTGAACTAGAGCCACATACCATGAAGTAATAATATTGTTTGCACGGCCATGCCACCTTTTTTTTTACTTCATTTACAAAACATTTATTCACTAACTCTAAAAATTCAGTAATAACTTGCCACATAAGACCTTCAAACTCTGCATGTATGTCATTATTTTGGTATTGGCTGATGAGCAGTAAAGAATGTTCAAAACATCAAGAAACTGTTGTAAATTACAACCCACAGGAAGAGAAAATTAAACTCAAAGCAAAACTGCTTACACAAATCCTGCTATTCTAACATTTTTTCTGAGTTTATAAAAGCAATATTTAAACATTTTAGTTATTTTTGGACCTTACCCCCCCCCCCCAATTATTTGTCTTTTCCAGATTTCTTTCTCCAAGAGGTTGAGGGGGAACAAATTTTGACCTAAACAATTTATCTTTTCGTTTTTAAAAGTTAAAAAATATTTGCTTTTGAATTAATACTGGTGATATATTCAGCATTACTAATAAGCACCGTTACTGGGTGATATACAAGTATTCAACATGACTTCAGCAAACTGCTGCATCTGACAGCAGTTCTGCCTCAAGTGCTTTTAAAATTGTATTTATTATTTGCTAATTGAGTTGGTCCCAGAGTAGAAGTCAATTTTCAGGGGACCCAAGGTGATATTTATAGGACTACAGGGAAATTTATGCCAAGTACAGAGGAATTTTCCCTACTCCTTTAAAAAAAAAAAAAAAAGTGCCATTGGATCTTTTACTTCCACTTGGAGCTACCATGAAGTCAAGAAGATAAAGCCGTGGTTTAAAATCTCATTTAAAGGATGGTATATCCTCAGGGTACCAGATCCATAATGCTGCACTGTAGTGTCAGTAAATTGAAAACGTAATCACCAACAGTGGGAATGGAACCCACAGCTCTGTTTTGCAGTCTAAAAATCTCCAAGTACAAGTGGATTGCTTTCACACACATTCATTCACGCACACTTTCTCTTCTGCATTCATACACACATTCACACGCAACATCGCTCACTCTCTCCCAGTCTCTCTCTCACACACACACTGTGCTGCATTCATACACACATTCACACGCAGCATCGCTCACTCTCTCCCAATCTCTCTCACAATCTCTCTCTCTCTCTCTCTCTCTCACACACACACACAGTGCTGCATTCATACACCCATTCACACGCAACATCGCTCTCTCTCCCAATCTCTCTCACACACTGTGCTGCATTCATACACACATTCACACGCAACATCGCTCTCTCCCAATCTCTCTCACACGCACACACTGTGCTGCATTCATACACACATTCACACGCAACATCGCTCACTCTCTCCCAATCTCTCTCTCTCTCTCACACACACACACACACACGCACACACACTGCTGCATTCATACACACATTCACACGCAACATCGCTCTCTCGCTCTCCCAATCTCTCACACGCACACTATGCTGCATTCATACACACATTCACACGCAACATCGCTCCCACTCTTCCAATATCTCTCACACACACACACTGTGCTGCTTTCATACACATTCACACGCAACATCGCTCTCTCTCTCCCAATCTCTCTCACACACTTCTCCATTCTTACACACTTTCTCTTCTGCATTTGTACACACATTCACACATGCAAGATCGCTCACACTCTCCCAATCTCACTCAGCCACTTCTGCATTCATGCACACATTCATTCACTCGCACACAAGGCTCTTGTGCATTCATACACACATTCACACACGCATTCACTCAGACATACAGACAGAAAAATACCAGGCATACACACACTCACTTTTACAGTGGTAGGCCTCCCGATGTCCCAGTTGTAGCAATGGCTGCAGCATTACAAAAATAGATGACCAAGAATAAATTGTAGTTTAATGTTTTATTTCTTTTGCTGCTATCTTAAACTGTGATACTTGAAGTATGCATGCAGTGCAAGGCTTACACCAGCTGCAGGGCACCAAACAAGTAAGCTCTCAAATGTCCCACTTTGGTGCTTGAGGACCACATTGAGAAAGGGATTGGGCATGACAGAAATTCTGTTCTGGGGATCCATACAGTTCTGGCACCCAAGAAAATATTCAGATTTTACAAACCGCACAGGAAATTGGTGACATTTTAGTTTCAGACTTCATATTCTACTGAAAAGTTTTGTAAACACAAATACAAAATATTACAGGTTGAGAGGTAGATCAGTACTACTTGCATTTACCTTAATGTAGTTTTAATTCACAGTATTCTGGCGTTTATTTCTCCCAAGTCTTTTGGGTTTCTAATACTATGACGGGAATGGACTCCATTCCTAAGTCAAAGTATGATTAAAGTTCATGAAATTAGTATTGTTTCACTCTTTGATGTTAGTCAAAAGTGCTCTTTGCAGCACCCACAATGTGCCCAGTAATGACTCCTGCAATTCGTATGGTGTTGCATGAATTGGTAACGTACCTATTTACGATTATAAATTCTTTTTTATAAGACATGTTGCTCCTACTATTGTTGGAACTGTCCTGGGTGTATCTTTTCCACATGGCTCTTGTTTCTGCCTGCAGATAAAGGTATTTTAAGATTTTTTGTTTCTTTGTATGCAAGACACTGTAGTCACTAGGTGTAAGAAAACAGAATGAACGTGCCACCTCTTGCTCCCAAATATTTAAATAACTGAAACACTTAGTACAAACGGCAGTTTAGGTGGAAGCTTGGTAGATCTTACAAGAACTGTTGAGCTGTTACAAACAGCAGTTTAAATTGAAGCTTGCCAAAACTGTTGAGCTGTTAGCAGCTGAAACTCTCTTGATACAAACAGCAGTTAGTGGAAGTTTGCTGGCTCTTACAAGAACTGTTGGGCTGTTAGACTGCTAAAGCACTCTTGATGCAAACAGCGATCTAAGTAGGAGCTTCCCAGATGTTCGTGTTCCACTGTTGCAGTCATTACTCTTGGGTTATCCTGCTGGCAGGCTACCCGCAGTCGGCCTGAATTCCAAAGTCCTGGTACGGCGCCGGTTGCTGTTGCCTCTTCCCTGACGTCAGTGTGCCAGGGGTATAAGAGATGCAGCAGATGCCATTTTCTTCTGTCTTTCTTGACGCGCGCTGTTGCAGTCATTACTCTTGGGTTGAATCCCAAAGCTGAGGATGGGTGGCTAAGTGTCAGACAGGCCACAAAGCGGCAGATTGACGTCCCAGAGGCAGATCTCAGCCCAAAGGCTCATACAGGCCTAAACAATGGGGTGCTCCTACCTAAACAATGGGGTGCTCCTACCTCCAAAAGCGGAGAAGACAAATCACAACCTTACAAGAAACAGTCCCAATGACTTTCCTCTGCCAGATCCAAGCACCTTTCTTTTGGTAAGCCCCATTGGGGGAACACTAGCACTTGTTTCACCAAATTGGCAAATGAATACCCAAGACAAGTGGGCCCTGAACATAGTGTCCCAGGGTTACAGGCTCCATTTTCACACCCTGCCAAGGGCAAAAGGTATGCCAGACCTGCCACACAATCAATGGGCAGAGGCACAAGTAAATTACAGCCCTCATGGACATGAGGGCCATTCAGTAGGTACCACAACAAGAGCAGGGGCAAGGATTTTACTCAAGACTTTTCTTGGTGCCCAGAAAGGACAAAACCTGGAGACCAATACTGGACCTGTCTATACTAAACACGTTTCTGGAGGTTCCAAAATTCAAGATGTTGACTACAGCAGCTACTGCCCATGCTGGGCAAGAAGGCTTGGCTCGTAACTTTGGACCTAAGAGGCATACCTGCATGTTCCAATCAGACACTCTTGCAGAAGATACCTCAGGTTCATAGCTGGCTCAATGCATTACCAATTCTCTGCACTGCCCTTTGGCTTTTCTACTACGCCCAGGGTCTTCACAAAATGCCTGGCACCAGTAATGGCATTTTGCAGACAGAAGAATTCAAATATATCCCTACTTGGACGACTGCTTTATTCATGGAGAGAACAAAGACATTCTTCTAAAGCATCTGGCGTTTGTAAAAAGATAACTAATTTGCCTAGGATACACAGTAAACGAAAAGAAATCAAAACTAGTACCCTCTCGAGATAATATTCCTGGGTGCAAGCTTAAATACAACTGCCCGGATGGCTTATCTCATGCCAGACAAAGGCAACAAACTTCTTACTTCAAAAAGTTGGCAACAAAGACCCAGTTACCTGCAAGGAAAATCCTGTAGGCCTTGGGCTTCATGGCATCCTGCATTCTACTAATTCCATATGTCAGACTGCATATGAGGAAACTACAATGGTATCTAAAAAGTGTTTGGACTCAGCATTGCCACAGCCTGGAGACAGTAATTACCCTCATTCCCTGCCTGCAACAGGAGTTTCAATGGTGTGCACAGGCCTGTCACCACAACAAGGGACTGCCATTCACTTTACCCACAGCCAGACAGACAGTGACAACGGATGCATCAGATTATGCCTGGGGGGGCCATATGGCAGGAAAATGTGTTCGGGGCACATGGCCTGCAAGCCAGATGCATCTTCGTATCATTCAGAAAGAGATGCTAGCTGTTGAAAATGCCCTGATAGCTTTCAAGGATCTACTTCATCCAGGACAGCTTCTGATAAAGACTGACAATACTGTGGTCATGTGGTACATAAGCAGGGAGGCACACATTCCTACCCCCTCTGCAGACCAGCAGTGACCTTGTGGGACACAGCATTGACTTAAGTTCACCTGCAAGCACAATTCCTGCCAGGAAAAACAAATACTCTGGCAGACTAAGCAGAAACCTCCTGGATCCCCACGAGTGGAAACTGGATCCACAAGTCTTCAGCATGATAACAAGGAAATGGGGATGCCCAGACATAGATCTACTTGCCTTTCCTCACAACTGCCAATTGCAGAGATTTTGCACAAGGATTTATCACAAACCAGCATGGAGGTTGGACATTCCATCCTTCAGCTGGAAAAACCTAACAGTATATGCCTTTCCTCTACTGCCTCTCCTTCCCAGAGTACTCCTAAAGGTCAGACAAGAGAAGCCAAAAATGATCCTGATTCCACCAGACTGGCCACGCCAGCACTGGTACCCTGTCCTAAAGACCTTTTTCTCAAGGTATAGCATGGATATTGCCTCAGATTTTTCACTTGCTGACCCAACAAAACCGCTATTGTACAGCCAACTCAGGACTTTAAATCTGGCAGCATAGCGGTTAATGTAGCCATTCAGAACACTCCTCTTTCTAAAGCTGTTATGGATGTTATCTTGGAGGCCCAGTACCAGAAAATCTTGTGCAGAAAAATGGAAGAGATTCTGTGCTTGGAACCAGGAACAAGACATTGACACGTATGCACCAAATATTCCTCAGATTTTACAATGCCTAACTGAGATGCTGGACAAAGGCCTTTCTTTTTCATCAATTAAGATTCGTGTCTCTGCCATTTCAGCCCATTATAATACTGAACCTCCTATCTTTTCTCATCCTTTAAGGCAGTACCTCAGAGGGGCCAGAAACATCAGGCCTCCAAGGAGAGCACCAGTTCCCGCATGGAACCTCAATTATGTCTTGGAAAAACTCCTCACACTGCCTCCTTTTGAGCCAGCCTCAACAGCTGATATAAAATTCTTATCCTGCAAAACAGCTCTGCTCCTAGCAATAACCTCTGCAACACGAGTCCCGGAGTTACAAGCACTCATGGCTGTGGAACCTTTTATCATTTTTCATCCAGACAGGGTTTCTCTGAGGACAAACCCTACATTTATGTCTAAGGTGGTGTCCAGTGTGGCCCTCTACCAAACCATTCATTTTGCCTACCTTTTATCCAAACCCACAGAACAAGGGTGAGAAAATTCTGCATTCTTTGGACATACACAGACAGCTACGCTTTTACTTGGACAGAACTAAGTCTTTCAGAAAGACTGAGCAACTTTGTGTCATGCTGCAGGATCACAAGGAAAGGCTATCTCAAAACAGACTTTCTAAATGGATAGGTCATTGCATCCGTTTCTGCTATTCTCAGCATGGCCTCATTCTACCAGAGCAGCAGCCACTTTAGCAGCTTTCATCAGAGGAGTACCAACCAAAGACATCTTAGAGGCTGCAACTTGGAATTCAGTGCACACTTTTACAAAGCACTACCACTTACCTCTTTACTCTAAATCCAGAGCAGGCTTTTCCACTGCAGTTCTTCAGGGCCTCATAGCCTCTCCTAATCCTATTTAGCTCAGCCACCAATCGTCAACTTTGGGATTCAAGCCAAGAGTAATGACTGCAACAGTGAAACATGAACATAGTACAGTTGTGTACCTACCATAAATGTAGATGTTCGTGTATTCACTGTTGCAGTCCAGGTTACCCTCTCACCGTCCCCCTTTCTTTTGCTGGGGTTTATCTGTACTTTTCTATTCTATGCAACCTATGTGGTGTATTTGCTTGTAGATGAAGGAAATGTTACTTTAGTGCATGTATGTTTGTTGGCATAATATTTTTAGCCTACCCTTTTGGGGGCACCTGACATCTGGGGCAAGAAACTGAAGAAAATGGCATCTGCTGCATTTTTTATACCCCTGGCACACTGATGTCTGGGAAGAGGCGATAGCAACCAACGCCGAACCAGGACTTTGGAATTAAGGCTGACTGCAGGTAGCCTGCCAATAGGATAACCCAAGAGTAATGACTGCAACAGTGAATACACTCTAACATCTACATTTAAGGTAGGTACACAACTGTACTTTCTAATTAGACTGTTAAAAACTCTATTATATAAAGCAAATACTAAAACAGTAAAATACAGGATGAGCACTTTTGGCTGCTTGACCTCTGGTCTGGCTTCCTCCTCCCGTAAAGCGCTTGTGTCTGCATCTGCCCCTCACACCCTGATGGAGCGTAGTCACCCAGAGCCTCAGGAAGCCCCATTGGGTGGCCCTTGCTCTTCCAGGACCTCACCAGAAGCTCCCACTGATGAGGTTCCCAGGGAAGAGATTGTGTAAGAGGAAACATCTAGACTCCCCCCAGGAGTCTCAACATTTGATACTGACTTGGATGAGTCAGAGGGGGTCCCTATGGTCCCCCGCTGAAGATCTCTTTCACTGAGATACTTGAAATCCTTAGGCAGACAGGTGACGGGCTGTCCAAAAGCCCTACTGAGGATGTCAGTTCTCCAGAAGGCTTTCGGGTCTCAGCTCTCCACCTCATGAGTGTGTCTGCCCTTCGATGAGCTGATGCAGCTGGTCTCACGAAGGACGTGGGGGTCTCCGGATACTATGGAGCCTACCCCTAATAAGCTCAATTCTGCCCCCCTTGACAAAGCTTTCTTGACAAGGTGTGCCAGTTGATGCCATGGTGGTGGTGGCAGCCACCAAAAAGGAATTGTCAAACTTCCTCATCTGTCCATCCTCCTGACTCCAGGATCATGGATAGATATGGGAAGCGCATGTTTAGTTCAGCGACTTGTGTTTTTCGTTCGCTCAACTATTTAACCCATTTTACCAGGTTACAAAGAGATCTCCTTAAAGAGCTAGACGATGCTCTTCAGGGTACAGTAGCTGCAGGAGCTACTGACAAAGTTGTCGCCCAGCTTGCTACCCTCAGTTCTATAGTAAACTCATCCATGCGCCTCATTTCATATGCAGCTGATGGAACCAGTAGGGCAGCGGGTACAGGAGTTGCTCTTGGGAGACTCTCCTGGATGCGCTTGTGTTCATTTGCGGAGCCCTTCAAGTCATCCTTCATGAATACCCCCTTTGGCTCGTCCCTTCTTGGGCGTAAAGTGAAGTAAACCTTAACCAGGTGTGAGCAGGACAGAAACGGTCTGCCGTCGGGGTCTGTTTTTCCACCCCCCTATCAAGACCCTTCCCTATAGGGTCAAAGGGGAGGAAAAATGCTTCCGGACACGCAGTGAACCCCTCTCCAGCAGCAGAGGAGGGGGCAATAATGGAAGATGCCACCCTCATGGCAGGGGGTGGGTGGGGTCCTCAGTACCAGGGCGACAGAGATCACTTCACTGGGTAGCCCTACCAGCGCTCCTGAAAGGAGGCCCGACTGTCCTGCTCTGGAGGCAGTCAAAGGTCACTTATCTTTGTACTCAGATGCCTGGCTCAAAATAAGACAGCTGGGTAAAAAGTATTTCCAGAGGATACTTCATCCCTTTTACCACACCCCCTTCCACCCATAAGAAAAATCCCGGATGTTCCATCCAGTTACAGGGAACAAGCAACAATAGAGGTCCAAATGTTGCTAAGAAAGAGTCATGCAGCCAGTCCCAGCAGACCAGACAGGATCCAGAACTTAAGTTTCTTTAGTTCCAAAAAAGGCTGGGGACTGGAGACCCATATTAGACCTCAGCAGACTGAACAAATCTGTAAAGGAGGAGAAGTTCCAGATGGTCACGCTTAAGTCTATACTTCCCTTCTTAGGGAAAGACAATTGGATGTGCTTGATGGATCTCAAGGATGCGTGCTACCACATAAAAATGGCCAGGCCATCCAGGGATCATCTGTGCTTTCGGCTGGGATCTGATCATTGAGTTTCGAGCCCTGTTCTTTGGCCTCACTACAGCCCCCCAGAGTGTTCAAATGCATGGCAGTGGTCACAGCTCACCTGAGGCGTTTAGGATTCCAGGTGTTTTCGTAACTATTCGATTGGCTCCTTACTGGCACCACCAGGCATCAACTCATTCAGGCCAGGGAGTCCACTCTGTCACTGCAATCAACTGGGCATTAGTCAACTCAGAAAAATCTGCCTTGTCACCATCTCAACATATCGTTTTTATAGGAGTAGAACTGGACACCACCACACTTGGGCTTCCAGTAGAAAGTCTTTCTTCATCAGCACGTCAGCGTTCTGATTTCCAAAGATAAACCACCAGTGTCAGAAGTTCTGAAATTGTTAGGCCTGTTGGTAGCAGCAATTCTAGCCATACCACTAGGTCATATGCACATGCGGATGCTACAATGGCGGTTGTTCAGTCAATGTTCTTACCATGAGCTTCCCATGTCTCTCATAATCCTCTCAAATTCCTGCAAAAGTGATCTTCAGTGGTGGTTGACCTCAGTTCGTCACAATAGGGCGTCTATTTGTGCTACCTTTTCCAGCGGCCACAGTGACCACAGACGCTTCCCTGATTTGGGGGGGGTGCATTTTCAGGGAAAGACAGCTCAAGGCACATGGACTGATCAAGAGACCTCTACATATCAATGTCCTAGAGATGAGAGCAGTGCTTTGGGCATTGCAGTACTTTCAGAACTTTCTTCTGTGGGTACGATTGCGATTCAGACAGACATGTCAGTGGTCTAGTACTTGAACAAACAAGGAGGAACCAGGTCTTACCCCCTTTGTTGCGAGGCTCTGAGTACGGTAGTGCGCTCTTTTCACCCAGGGCTTTCTGTTGGCAATGCACATCCCGGGGAAATGCAGCGTGATAGCAGACAAGCTGAAGAGATCAATTTTATTGCACCATGAGTGGTCCCTCAAAGAAATAGGATATTCTGCTGGTGGGGCCAGCCTTTCTGCGACCTTTTTGCCAGTCACATGAACATGAAATGCAGAAGCTACTTTGCCCCGATTCCCTGTCCAGGAGAAGCCCGAAGGGACACTCATACACGATTGGACTCCGGGCCTCTTCTATGCATTTCCACCAATCCCATTGATACCCAAGGTTTTGCAGAAAGCAAAAACACTGGGAAGGACTATCATTCTAATAGCCCCTCATTGGCCTCGTCAGATTTGGTTCCCTTTGCTTTGACCTCATCTTTTGGAGGATTCTTGACCCAGTTCCAGACTTGACACACTCAGAGGAACTCCATCCCTCTCTGCAGCCCCTGAAGCTAACAGCTTGGCTGTTCCAATTCCTGTCATAGCCAGGTTCCATAACATTTCTAATGAGACTAAGCAAATTCTCCTATCCTCTCGTAAATCGAGTAAGCTATAAGCAAATGGAAAAATTTTCTTTATGTGCCTCTAAAAACAATACTGATCCTTATCAAGCCACTATGGCCTCCATTTTATAGTTCTTGACTATGATTTTCAGCTGCGGCAGCAACAGTTCGTGTTCAACTGGCTGCCATTTCTAGTTTTCATCTTGGTTTCGAAGAATTGAATATTATGTCACACAAGTTATTCAAAGCCTTTCTCAAGGGGACCTTTCATATTAGACCACCTAAATCCCCCTATTCTCCATGGAATCTAAATTGTATGCTTTCTCGCATAATTCTTCCGCCATTTGAACCAACTTCCTCATGTGACCTCAAACTTTTGTCATGGAAAACATCTTTTTAGTAACTGTTAATTCTGCCAGCAGTGTCAGAGCTTCAGGCTCTAATCAAGCCTTCTTATTTGATATTCCATGCTAACAGTCTCCCACTTAGAACAACCCCCTTCCTTGCCCAAAGTTTGCACTGAAACTAATCTCAACCAAATTATTGATTTGCCAGTCTTCTTCCCCCAACCATTCAAACAATTTAGAGTACATGCACAAACTTGATCAGACATCCCAGATTTTATTTGGATAGAACAAAAGATTTCAGGAAATCAGAGCAGCTTTTTGTTTCATTTTCAGATTCCTGGAAGGGTAGGCCAGTGACTAAAACAACTCTGTCTAAATGGTTGTCTGGTTGTATCACCTTTGCTTATTCAGCTGCCAATATGCCCTTAAAACACAATTAAGGTTCACTCCACCAGAGCTGTGTCTACATCCTCTGCCTTTTCTGCCAGACTTCCTATTGATAACATTTGTGCAGCAACCACTCGGACAAAACCTCATACCTTTATCACTCATAAAGTTGACAGGGCCTCCTTTGGATCCACGGTCCTGAGGAATATACTTCCCTGAGCTACCCGAGGTTGATGGTGCTTAGGACGCTACCCATCAGTGAGGAATGAACCACGCGATATAACAACTTCACATAAAGAAGTTATTTACTTACCATAACTTCTGTGCGAGTTCATCTCACCTTCATTCTTGCGCCCCTCCCTCCTACCCCCTCCTAGGCCGTTACTTGACTGAGATGATCCATCCTGGTTGATCAATCATTCTATTCCTTTCTCTTGGGAGTGAAAAAATGACATATGGTATTATACGCAGCAATCAAGGTCTGAGGTAACTCTAGGTGCATCATGGGTTAGGGACTTGGCCTCAAGCTATTTGAAGACCTTGAGCTTTGCAATTGGCAGACTTGGAGCTGAGCGATTGGCCCCGAACTCATCAGTAAAGAATGAAGGCGAGATGAACAACTCACATGGAACGTTATGGTAAGTACATAACTTTTTTGTCAGCATTACTGCAACCGTGATTCAACAACAATCATAATAGTTGTCTAAACTTACCATAACATTAGATGTTTGAATAGATCACTGTTGGTGTTTGTGTACCGTTCCTCCCCTGCCCCTTTTTCTGTATAGGCTGATGTGGATCCCTTATTTGGTTCTCACTCTGTTGCGTGTATTACCAGAGTATGTCCTAGTTTCTGTCTGGGGCAAGAAAGATTTTGGTGCCTGTTAGGCCTATGTGTACCAGCATGTAGCTCTCATGTCTAGGTCTAAATTAGATGTATGGTACATGAGGAAGACATGCTGGCTTGTCAGCATTACTGCAACAGAGATCTATATGTTACAAGTTGTTACACAGTTGTGATTTGTGTGTGCGCATTAAGATGTTTATGTAAATTTATAATAGAAATGGATAAAAATATACATAAGTTGGCACACACTGAGATAAAATGGAAGGCAATATAATACGTTGTGTGCAGAAAAAACAAGTTCCCTGGTTGTCTTTATACAGAAATACTTTCAGCTTTTCACGGTTAGGGGTCGCTACAGCAGATCACTTGGCAGTGGAGTTTACAGTGTCAAGTTGCCAGTCTGGCGCCCAGCCTTCCACTGAAGACGCGCACACTCACACCTAGGGCCAATTTAGAGTGTCCAATCCACCTACCGCATGTCTTTGGGGATATGGGAGGAAACCGGAGCACCCGGAGGAAACCCGTGCGACCATAGGGAGGACATGCAGACTTGCACAGAAGGCACCCCAGCTGAGGATTGAACTAGAGAATCTCTTGGTGTGAGGCGGCAATGCTAACCGCTGAACCACTGCAGCCGCCCTTCATACTGAAATACTGTTGCTAACAAATTTAACTAGCACTTCCAGACATGTTCACTAACAATGCAGCATCATTTCCCTGTACTCTTGCTTAGCTCATAGCTGGGTACAATATTTTCCTCCCATGCTCCCCAAAGTTTATCACATGACAGTCTTGTTGCTCGCCTGAAGAAAGCAAGTAAAATGTGTGTAGAGATCTATATATTTATCTGTATAGAAACATACATGCACACACTTTTGTTAAAATTGATGGTAAACCTCTAAATCTGCTTCCTACCTGTAGCTCCACCCATAAATTTCAAACTTTAAATTTCCAAATTGTGGAGTACTACATCTTGTGAAGTATCTACTAGCAACTTAACAGTTTCAGCTAGGAAGTCCCATTATGGTTAAAATGTGTTGCTTTATACTTAACGCTCTTTTAATATGATTTGACATTTACCAGTGGATATCTGTTTAAAAAAATTCATAATACTGAATGTGAGACGGAACCTCTCAATGTGGAGCTGTGAGGAACATGTACTTAGACTCAATGAGGAACATTCCTCTTAAAGATGTACGCTTAAGGTGTATGGTTATATCTAAAAACTAACATTAGCCCATTAGTCATGAGAAGACAGCAGGTGTGGCGATGAGCACACTTTAAAAGGCATTCCTAGAGTCTGATACCTTTTCCATCCTGACTCACTGAATGGGTTATCAGATCAGACTTGAATGGCTTTTTCAATCTCTTTGATCCAAGACTCGGGCTTTTCCCCTACTCACAATTCCCACTTGTCACTAGAGTATTTGATCTGATATAATTTGCTGCCTTTTCAGTCAAGACGTGATCTTGAGGGCTCTGTGCAAAGAAGTGGATTTTTTGGCAAGTTCTAGTCTGATCTTTTGCAGATTTCTTCTTTAGATGCCATTCTTAGTATTTTACTTGGCGAGTACTAGACTTCCTTTCAAATGGGCTTTTAGCTGATTAGAAGAAATGTTCATCTTTAAATGGCTTTTCCCTGCCCAAGCAGGAGATAAACTTCTAGATTTTATCTGCTTCACTTTCCACAAAAGAAACCTGACGAATCTTAACATTTCCAAAAGATGCAGAAAAGGAGAGCGGGAATGAAGTAAGGGGAAATAGTAGTAGGAGACATTTCCAAAAGATGCAGAAAAGGAGAGCGGGAATGAAGTAAGGGGAAATAGTAGTAGGAGACATTTCCAAAAGATGCAGAAAAGGAGAGCGGGAATGAAGTAAGGGGAAATAGTAGTAGGAGACATTTCCAAAAGATGCAGAAAAGGAGAGCGGGAATGAAGTAAGGGGAAATAGTAGTAGGAGACATTTCCAAAAGATGCAGAAAAGGAGAGCGGGAATGAAGTAAGGGGAAATAGTAGTAGGAGAGATTTCCAAAAGATGCAGAAAAGGAGAGCGGGAATGAAGTAAGGGGAAATAGTAGTAGGAGAGATTTCCAAAAGATGCAGAAAAGGAGAGCGGGAATGAAGTAAGGGGAAATAGTAGTAGGCGAAATCTTAAGAGATCCATTTATCTGTTTGGCAGTGAAGACTGCAAGCCAGTTGTATCTGGTTGTAGGACAAGAGCAAGTTCTGACTGGAGCCGGGCAGTCCCTAGACTCCACTTTCCCATACTTCAACAGAATGACTCGGGCTGTTCCAGATCACCCTTTGGACAGCATTTTTCATTCAAGCCGTTTTGATAGTCAAAGCCTTACAGAAACCAACATCAGTAGTATGATGTGAAAGATTCTTGGAACACGGATGGTCTTCCAAGTACCTCCCTGTCTGGGGGCTGTGGGTCAGGCCCCAATTCCCTTATTGATTTCTCCTTTTCCAGTCTACCTGTTGGATGTGGTGCCTAGAGTTCCAAGTGATGCCCTTGAGAGTACATTGGAGCAAAGTGTGTGGTCTGCTTTGACTGGCATTTTCCAGCACCTGTTCGACTCCTGTGCCATCAGATGGTGAAAGGTCTCTGAGCCAAGAGGTCAAGATGGAGTCCAAAGGTTTTTAGAGCAGTCTCTGCCCTTAAGTGATTTGGTCTTGAGTAGCTCTGCTTGGGTATCTCTTATGGAGCCAACTTGGGTCTGTGCCAAGGAAGCCCCTTTAGGATCTTGCTTTGGCTTTTGGAGGCATCTGAGTGTTCTTTCCAAATATTTTAGTATACAGAATGAGAACACCAGTTGCTGTGCGTTTGAAAAGTTTTTAATTCTGGTACCTCGGCCTTCTCCTGGAATACAATTTCCATGACAAACACCACCCATTTTTAAAGAGCATTTAATTATATAATTGATACACCATCCGCTAATTTTTCAATTAGGCTTCCTTCATTGCTATATACAATCATCTATCTGGCATCATTTCCCCTTGCTTATATAAAATGTGTAAACACTTTATGAATTTGTCAGAGATCACGATTCGGGTAAGCTGTTCTCTTGGCAGTACAGCTTTAAGAGGAAGCGAGGCGCTTCCCGTGATGTCACTAGGGGCCCGAGATCAACCGCAGGAGAGACCTCAGCATCATCGGCGGATGAATCGACCAGCAGAAAGTGTTTCTTTTGAGAGTCTGAATACGGAACACAAATCCTTTACGGAAGCCAATGGAGCAGTAGGTGATTCAGAGCAGACATCAGCGCAGCAAAAAGGAAGAGGGCGTCGTTTTCAAACCAAGGGAAGGAGGAGATAACAGCATACCCAGACCAGATGAGGAGGGAAACGTTTGGTAAGAGCTTTCCAAAGAGCACCTCTATCTACACCCCTTAAAAATGAGCCCATGGTGTTGGACAGATTTGGAAAGAATTGATGTTCGTGTTTCACTGTTGCAGTCATCACACTTGGGTTATCCTGCCAGTGGTAGCTCTGTCTGCTCGAATACCAGAGGGCTTAGTATTTCTGTGTTGGTTCCTGTCTCTCCAGGATTGATGTCAGGTCTGTGTGGTATAAAAAACGGACAATGCCATTGCATCAGTCTTTCTGGCCGAGGAGCCTGAAGCAGAAGCAGTTCGTATGAGTGCTGGTCGGTCGCTACCTAGAGTTTTCGTAATTGAAGTTGAAGTCTTCTACAGCTAAGTACCATGTTGGAGATCCTTTTTTCTTGCTCTAACAGATTTCAGAAAAAGTTAACAATTGTCTCGCCTGTGGAAAGCAAATACCACACCGAGATTTCCCTCCTTACTGCGCCACCTGTTTAGGCCCAGTCCACGACGTCGTTCGCTGTTGGTTTTGTGCTTTGTTCAATGCCAGAACTACACTTTGTCAGGCCCTTATCGTAGCTAAATATTTGCGCTGTCTATCTCCATATTCCGAAATGGCTTCTGTAAGCCATCTGGCTACTGATCCGAAAAAATGTAAGGAGAAAGACAGAGAAGACTGCACAGGTCCAAAAATGCTGACGCTTCCTTTAAGCTACCTGCCAGTTCGCAGTTACTCAGTGAGGTGCTTTTGCACTCCCTGAAGCCCGCTTCTGTGGATTTGCAGGCCGCTACAGAGACCCGTTCAGAGTCCTGTAAGCCGCAAGAATCTTTGACTATGGAACCTGTGGATGTTTCTACCTTGGATGGGTCCGGAGCTGCTGTACAGGCACCGGCTTCTGAGGAAGTACTTCGCACTGCCGATATTCGACACTAACAGACTTCTTTCGCATCTTCAGTTCTTTCTTAAACTGCAGTTTCTAAGGCCCAGAGTACGAACTACTCCTAGAAAATGGGCGACCCAGCTGCAAGCGCCTGCTTCCATGCCTCCGTCTCGGATGCTTAAAATGGTGGAAGAAGTTATGCTGATAAGGGGAAGCCAGCCTACCCCTGCTAAGAGAGACTTGTCCCCAGCAGCTCCCCAGCAGCTTTATCTGACCAAGAGTCTGATGACTCTTGAGGTTTCTGATTATGAAGACATGCCCTTTCCTGCTTAAGAGGATTTCTTCTGCCTCTCCTTCACAGGATTTTTCTTTTGGTGAAACCCTACATACTTTGAGAGAGCATTGCCATTGGGAATGCCAGGATTATCCTCAGTCCAAAAAGACTTGGGGAAATTTTTAGATTTACCACAGCACAGACCCTTAGCTATTCCTCCTGTTCTGGATGTTGTGGATGATTTTATGGAATCCAGTTTAACTCTTGATACTCCACCTCCTGCTCTCAGGAAACCTGACCGGTACTACAGAGTCCCTGACTCTCAAATTTCTTTTCAAAAATCCTACTGCTGACCCAGAGGTCATCTCCCAATGACCTAAAGAAATGAAAGCAGCCACAGCTAAGAATCCCACCCCTTCGGACAGGGATTCCTGAGCTTTAGACAGATGGGGTAAAAAAGTATACACCACTGCAACTCTTGCCATTAGAGCATTAAATTGTCAGTTCCACATGCTGAAATACCAGCAACATACTACGGAACTTATTAAACAAATTATCTACCTTCCCGGACTGTGCAGGAAATACTTACAGGAGCTTATGCATTCTGCAAGCCAAGTTAGTAAGCATACCCTTTGGGTTTGATGCACTAGAAGCTTCCTGCAGGGCAGCAGTCACAGGATTCTGAACTTAGAAGGCATGCTTGGCTCAAGGAACAGACCTTGCCAGACCATGTTGAATCAAAATTATTGGACGCACCACTAAACAAAGACTGGCACCAAAGCAGAAGAGATTTTTAAAAGATTGAAGAAAAAGCCAAGTCTATGCAGACAGACTTACAGCAAGTACAGCCTCCAAGATTCAGTAGGCATTGTCCCTCAAAACATTGGTCGTTTCCAGCCCCCTCAAGGCCACCTCAGACTAGACCTAGGGGAAACGGATCTTCCAAAAGCAGTCTCGGTATGCAGAGATCTAAGCAGTGGAGTACCTCCACTTCTAAAACAGGGAGTGCTAAGCACCCATTCTCAACTCCTTCTCTCATCTCTGCCCATCTGCTTGTGCCCCTAGGAGGAACACTTGCCTCCCATGCAAAAAAACTGGGCTTCCATCACCAACGATTGATGGGTCCTCAAGATGGTGTCGCAGGGGTACAAATTTTATTTTCATACGCTGCCAACCCCAAAGGGTTCCCAGATTTTCCTCCAAACCAGTGGACAGAGGCACAAAACCAGGTTCATTCCCTGCTCTCCATGAGGGCAATTCAGCCTGCTGCTGCGGAACAGATAGGCCCAGGCTTCTATTCCAGACTTTTCCTGGTACCCAGAAGAGAGGGCACCTGGCACCCAATCTTGGATCTATCCATTCTAAACACATTCCTGGTGATAAAATTCAAAATGCTCACCCTACAGCAGCTTCTCCCTGTGCTGCCCAAAGATGCCTGGTTAGCCACCCTAGACCTAAGAGGCCTATCTGCATTAAAAGGGTTTGTGGTCTGCACTCTTGTGGGAGGAGAGGCTGGACTCTGCCCTTCTAGCTGGGAATTTTTGGTTAAAGGCTTATAGTGCCTGCATATTTAAACTGCTGCTTACTGAAATTGGTACACCTTGTTTGCTGTAGCATAGACTAGATCCAGGCCTGCTGAATCTAGCTTTGTATAACTTGGGCACTATCCAGGCATTCTTTAAAGTATTCAGTTGTATTTATTACTGCTTGGTAGTAACTTGATTAAAGTGTAGCTATCATTCAAAGTCTTTTGGATTAAGCACTTGGGCTTCAGGCCAGTTGTTTTACATTAAGGTTTGTGGTCTGCACTGTAGTGACAGAACAGGTAGCTTACATCCTTCTAAGTTGGGAACTGCTTATTGAGGGCTCAGTGTCTGTTATTCTAAGTGTATTAATTCTGGTTTAAGCACTTGGGCTTCAGGCCAGTTAATTTACATTAAGAAAGTTCGTGGTCTGCACTCTTGTGGGAGGAGAGGCTGGACTCTGACCTTCTGAGCTGGGAATTTCTGGTTAAATGCTTATAGTGCCTGAATATTTGAACTGTTTCTTACTGAAATTGGTACACCTTGTTTGCTGTAGCAGACTAGATCCAGGCCTGCTGAATCTAGCTTTGTATGCTTGTTTGCTTATTTCCCTGAAACGCTAATTCACCTAAAATGTGGCTTTTCAGCACTTCTGTGGATTCCTAGTGATATCTGCATTGCTTACTGTACTTATTTCCTTGTTTCACTTGAAAGAGTTACTGTTTGTCATTTTTGCATTTGTTACCTGTAACACATTGCATTTGTTACCTGGCACTTGCTCACTAAAGCAATTCTATAAGTCAGCACTAAAATATTAAAAGCACTACACCCCCACAAACTCCCCTTGAGTACCCCGTTCCCCATTGGCCCTTTTTTTCAATTATAAAGGAATTCCCAATACTATTCTAGCATGTCCAAAGGTCAGTTGTCAATCTCCTCTCTGGTCCAGCTGGTGAATCTGGGAATCTTGAGGCAATGTTACAACTTCCTCATGTACACGGACAAAACTCTCTCCTCCTCCCAACAAATTCCAACACATGAGTGATGCAACCATATAGCCATACTGGAGGCTAAGCGGTCTCAACTCGGTACTGGCGAAACCAGTCAGGAGGAGAAGAAAACCATACTCACTACAATTCCAGTCTCACATAGACCTACCACGACAGCAAACCAAACACACAAACACACAAAAACATACTCTGAGGCTCTAAATAAAAATCTGCCTAAGCAGCAGAGACCTCCAAAGCAGACACCCAAGCAACCGCTACCCCAAAACAAAACACGTGCAGCACATAGCTCACAAAGCCAATGCGCTGAACAGTCACAGCCCTTAAGGCTAAACACACCTGATACACTTGTAATAGGTGACTCTATCGTCAGGCACACTGACATCCCGCTCACCAGGCTGAACAAGAAGGTCACGGTGAGTTGCCTGTCAGGCGCTAGGATCCGCCACATAGCACAAGCACTCAGGTCACTCCAAGGGAAGTACAAATATGACTGTCATTGTCCGTGCTAGTGTGAATGACCTGAGACTTACCTCCCTGGACTACATGAAAAGAGAGCTCTCTGAGCATGTAGCCCAGGCCAGTATGACCCTGACCTTGAGTAGCATCTTACCCTCACCAAAAATTGATGCCACAATATGAAGACAAGATGATCAGTTTCAACAATTGGCTTAAGTATTGGTGTCATTCAAAGGGGATCCAATGCCTGTCAGCCTGGGATGACATGCTCGACAAGCCACGATGCTTCGCTAGGGACTGCTTGCACTTTTCACCCCTGGGCTTTCGGATATTGGCAAAGGCTCGTGCTACCCCCATAGTGCCTTTTTTAGGCAAGGCTCAAAAGACAAACCCACCTCCATAGGTATCACATGGGATAAGAAACTGAGTAATGCTACTTAACGCCAGAAGTCTAAACCTCAAGATGCACGCACTCGAAACTCTCCTTAGCATGGGGAACATCGATATCTGTGCAGTAACAGAAACCTGGTTCAAGACTCCCGAGAGCACCCCAGCACTACCAGGTTATAACTCATACCATGCTTTTAGGCCCCAAAACTTGGACCGAACCACAAAAGGAGGGGGAGTATCAATGTTCGTCCCAAGATGCCCACACCTCCAGGTTGGTGGCACAGCACGAAGCATCAGAGACTATCCATGTTAACTAACAGTGGGTAAAACTTCCTTCCAGTTTATAGCCTGCTACCGACCACCCTCCCAAACCCAGGAACCCCACTCTGCTTTCCTGAGAACACTGGAAAATATGAAGGTCTCTCCGAACACCATTATACTGGGCGACTTCAACTACCCAAACATATACTGGGAGCATTACTCTAGCTCCAACACCCTAGCCCAAAGGTTCCTAGAGTTTATAAACTCAAATGCTGTGGAACAACTTGTTACCACTCCCAAAAGAGGGGAAAAGATACTGGACCTGATAATCACCAACATGGGGACTCTATGCTCCAGACCAGAAGTGTATCCCTCACTGGTAGGATCCGACCATAAACTAATTTCACTGGATATTCACATCCCAGCTCCACCCCCAGCCCAGAAAACCACAGTGAAAAACTTCTCTAAAGCAAATTTTGCACTCCTCAAAACCGAGTTGGAATCCTTCAAAGCCCCCGGGCCTGTGGAAAATACGGCCCAGACCACAGAATCCTTTATAAACGCATTCTATGAACACCTTCAGGAATGCATGGATCATGCAATCCCAAATAAAACCACGACCCAATCCTCCAAAGGCAGACATCCTGTCTGGTGGACCCCAGCCATAAACAAACTATACAATAGAAGGAGGAAGCTACTACATGATAGAGCAAAATCCCAAAAAGGGAAGGCTTCTCTGATCAGTATTAGCAAAAAACTACGGGCACTCATAAAATCGTCTAAGGCCAGCTTCGAGAGAAAAATTGCACAGGACACTAAGGATAATCACAAGGCTTTCTTTAGTTATGTTAGGAACCTGGGTGGGAATTCCCAGATATGCTCAGAATTTGTCCAAAATGCACCGAACCCACAGACATTGCCAACATCCTAGCTGACAGGCTCAGCACAAACTCCCCCCCCCACCCCAACCACCAAAAGGGAAAATATTTATCCCAGCAGAGTGCTGCCCCCCTGACATCTCAGATGCTCAGGTAAGAGCTGCCCTCTCCAAAGCAAAAAACACAGCGTCAGTGGGACCAGACGGTGTCCCGGGCTGCGTCCTACATGAACTCCAAGTAGAGCTAAACCCAAACATAAAACTACTGTTCAATCTCAGCCTTACTACAGGATGTGTACCCAAAGAGTGGCGTACAGCAACAGCGGTCCCTCTCCACAAAGGTGGTGCCTCAACGAATCCTGGAAACTATTGCCCCAAAAGCCTGACTAGCTTGGTCTGCAAAGATATGGAAAAGGATCATCATGGACCTCATAAATAAAGATATTGGGGACCTACAGACACTGGATCCTACCCAGTTCGGCTTTAAGGGCAGATCCTGCCTCTTAAACCTGGTTGATTTCTTTGAAACAGTCACCAAGGCCATTGACGAGGGGAAGGTGGTCCACACAGCCTACGTGGACCTCGCAAAAGCCTTTGATACAATACCCCACTCTGGCATTATAGATGAGCTCACCAGCTTAAATATAAACCCCTATGTCACTAGATGGGTTGCAAACTTGCTCAAGGACAGAACCCACATGGTTAGAATTGCTGGAGCCATGTCAGACTCCAAACCAGTTACAAGTGGCATCCCACAAGGCTCAGTCCTGGGACCTCTCTTATTCGGTATATATTTCTCGGAGGTACAGGCCAACACGGAAGGACTGTGGCTGACCAAGTTCGCAGATGACTGCAAACTGGGCACCATAATCGACACTCCAGCCGACACAAGCATCCTCCAAAAGGGCCTCATAGAAACAGACAACTGGTGCCAGAGCCATGGCCTCAAGCTAAACGCCAAAAAGTGTATAGTCATCCCCTTTGGCAAAAACAAAGTGCCCACAAATTACCACATAGGTGGTAATCCATTAAGTACAGAAGAAGTAATTGGGGACCTGGGGACCCAAGTTGATAGCAATCTCTCATTTGATAACCACGTGGCCAAAGTGGTTAGAAAAACATTTTATATAGCCCACCTAATCATGAAGGGATTCGCATCTAGATCAGGGGAGGTCATCGTGCCTCTTTACTCATCCCTCATCAGGCCCATAATTGAGTACAATGCCCCTTTTGGGATGTACCTTACCAGACACCTGCCTGCAGAAACTGTAAAGACCCCAGAAGTACCTCACCAAGAGGATCAAAGGGCTCAAACAGATGCCATATGCTGCCCGGTTAAAGAAACTCTAGCTCTACTCAGTGGCATACCGCCTGCTCAGAGGCGATATGTGCCTGACTTATAAACCCATGTCCAACCCGGAATTAATGGACATGTTGCACCTCAGAAAATCAAAATCCCATCGAGCTACGTGCTCGAGACTTGAACCTCAGCACTGAAATAAATGGGACATGCTGGAGTGACAGATTCATAACCCAGAGGCTCCCTTCACTCGAATAAAATCCCAGTCCAGGTTAGGCAGATTCCCTCATTGACTCTCTTCAAGAGGAATCTTGAGTGGATGGGAGATCGTAGGTTTACCCCGGGTATCACTTCTGTGTCACTGTTAGACAGAGGCACAGTATACTAACCTCAAAAAAGGGCATAGCAAAATTAATTTAGCACACTCTGGCTAGGCTTATAAATGCCCTAGGGCAGATAGCCTAGTATGAACCTATATATATTATCAGGGATCTTATAATTAGTGTTTTGATTCTGTCATGTCTGAAAAACAGAAGTCTGGATTTGAGGTGTACCTGTGGGCAGAAAATGTCCATTACTGATGATCATGTTTCTTGTGTGTGTTGCTTGGGGCCAGTACATTTACAAGAGGATTGCTGTGTCTGCCACTCCTTCAGTGGCAGGGTTATGTTAGAAAGGCGAAGGAAGTTTGTGCATAAAGGGCTGTTGAAGCCAGACTTTCAGAAGCATTGGACAAGACTGACCAGACCTCCAAGTCCTCGAAGGGGTCGAAGTCTTCAAAGGTGTCCTTGGAGCTCAGATGATTATCGTGTTTCACTGTTGCAGTCATTACATTTGGGTAATCTGCTGGCAGGTTGCCCTCAGTTGGCCTGATTAACAAGGTCTTGGATCCTGCGTCACTTGCTGTTCTTCCATGACTTCAGGTCGTCTGGTATAAAACATGCAGCCGACATTTTCATCAGTCTTTCTTGCCATGCGGGGCTGAAGCAGAAGCAGTTAGCAAGTGCCGGTCGACCATCTCCTGAAATTTTTGTTTTTAAGTTTCAGAACCTAAGTCTTCAACCTAAAGCTAAGTACCCCGTTGGGGAAACTTTTTCTTGCTCCTTACCAATGTCCGTAAAAGTTAATTGTATTACTTGTGGAAAGCAAATACCTCATAAGGATTTACATTTGTACTGTATTCCTTGCCTAGGCCCTGACCACAAGTAGCATTGGTGGTATAGTGGTGAGCATAGCTGCCTTCCAAGTAGTTGACCCAGGTTCGATTCCCGGCCAATGCAAGAAGTCTGTACATTTAAGCACTCTTCTGAATCCTGTTGCAAAGATGCACCGCTTATTTTTAATAAGCCCAGGGTTTTCACAAAGTGCCTGGCACCAGTAATTACATTTGTAGACAAAGAAATATTAAAATTTATCCTTACCGGGATGATTGTGTAATTCGGGCAGAAAAATAAGGACACTCTTCTGAAACATCTGGCGTTTATAAAAAGACTTCTAACTTGTCTAGGTTATACCATAAACGAAAATAAATCACAACGGGTACCCTCTCAGATAATTACATTTGTGGGTGCAAGCTTGAATACAACTGCCCAGGTGACTTATCTTAACGCCAGAAAAACAAATTCAATTGATGACTTACTTCAAACAAGTGGCCACAAAAACCCAGCTATCTGCAAGACAAATTCTGCGGGCCTTGGGTTTCATGGCTTCCTGAATTCTAATAATTCCATATGCAAGACTGCATATGAGGAAACTTCAATGGTACCTAAAAAATTTGAGTCAACATTGTCACAGCCTGGAAAGAATGATTCCTATCATTCCTTGCCTGCAGCAAGAGTTCCTATGGTGGGTAGAGGCCTGCCATCAAAACAAGGGACTGTCATTCATTCCACCCCCTGCCACCCAAACCCTGACTACAGACTCATCAGGTTATGCTTGGGGGTTCGCATCTGGCAGGGAGATGCATTCAGGGCGAATGGAGCCCAATTCAAATGGACCTGCATATCGGCTAGAAAGAGATGCTAGCTGTACAGAATGCTCTGACAGCCTTCAAGGACTATCTCCATCCAGGACAACTACTGATAAAGACAAGACACCACCACAGTAATGTGATACATAAACAAGCAGGGGGGGGGGCACATTCCTACCCCCTTTAAAGACTAGTCATGGCTTTGTGGAACACTGCCTTGACTTATCAACTACACCTACAAGCTCAATTCCTGCCAGGAAAGCAAAATACTCTGGCAGACGAACTAAGCAGAAATCGTATTGGACCCACACGAATGGAAACTGATTCCACAAAACTTCAGCATGTTGACACGCAGATGGGGGAGCCCATACATAGTTTTGGGGTGAGGCAAAACGATCCATCAGTTGGACAAATTCTGCACAAGAATTCATCACAAAAAAGCTTGGAAAGTGGATGCCCTATCCTTTAGCTGGAAAAAACCTGTCAATCTATGCCTTCCCCCCTCTGCCTCTTCTCTCCAAGGTCTTACTAAGTCAGACGACAAACCAAAGATGCTTCTGATTGCTCCAGACTGGCCTTGCCAGTGCTGGTACCCGCTCCTGTGCAATATGTCGCACCTTCCTCTGTGGTACCTGCCTCAGACACCTTTTCTGCTGTCTCAGCAGAACTATCAAATTCTGCACACTCTGCTCCAAACTCAGAATCTGGCAGCATGGCTAATCAACTAATTTCACCAGATGTCCTTCAAGGATGCATCTGCAGTCCTAACATATGGGTTGTCCTGCCTCAGGCAGCCCTTCGGTCGGCCGGATTCCAAAGTCTGGGCCTGGCCTCGGCTGATGTCGCACTTCACCCGACGTCATAGCTGCTGTTTATTGGGTATAAAGGCATCAGCCGACGCCATTTTCCTCAGTCTTTCTTGCCGCGCGGTGCCCGAAGCAGAAGCTGTTCGCAAGTGCCGGTCGGTCAGATCCAGAGATTTCTACTACCGAAGACTTCTAAAAAGCTAAGTACCCCGTTGGGAACTCTTTCTTGCCTCAGCCGATGTCAGACAAAGTAAATTGTTTAACTTGTGGGAAACAAATACCTCATAAGGATTTCCATTCTTACTGCCTTCCTTGCTTAGGCCCAGACCACGACGTATCAGCTTGTCTAGCCTGTGCTTCCTTCAACCGACTGACACTTAGATGTCGGTCGGAGTTTGCAGAGGAGTTTTTTGGTCCCGCTTTTGCATACAAAATGCCGTCTGAGACTCCGACTACTCAATTAGCTAAAAAGCGCAAGGAAAAGGACCGACATTCGTGGCCCACTGTTTCGGCTAACCACAGTTAGGCCAACCACGAATGTATCGGTTTCGGTTGAAACCGAGGCCCCGGTTCTTCCTTCGGCCGAAAGCATGCCTCCAATAGCTGAGGCCTCACAGAGCATGGCTGAATCTGCTACTGAATTTACTGCTACAGAAGCAGGCACCCAGGATTTGTCAGACACTATTCCTTTAGACATATCTACACCTGCACTTGGGGCTGCTAGACCCCCTGCTTCCATGTCTATCAAGGCTTTTGCCAGGGCTAAAGCAGCTAAATCTTCTAAGGCCTTACCTGCCAAAACTCCTTCACATAGGCCTACCTCTAGTTCCCAAATACTCAGCCTGGCTGAAGATCTCATTTCTTTGATCAGAGGATCCCAGCCTCACCCAGACGGCCTCTCAGCCCCCTCCAGATAAGAGGCCTAGGACTGAACCCCCGGAACCTGTCTCTACAGATTATTCCTCGGATGACTCAGATATTTCAGACCCTCACGAAGGCCCATATTCTCCTTATGAGGATTCTGATGCAGAAGACTCCATTCCTTCTGCTTCTCCTCCTGAAGAATTTTCCTTTGGGGAAACCTTGCATGCTATGAGGGAACACTTCCAATGGCAGGGCCAGGATTTTTCAGATTCAAGGAAAAGGCTAAGGACCTTTTTACACTTACCACAGCATAGGCCTTTAGCCATTCCACCAGTACTAACAGTTGTTGATGCATATAATGATGCCTGTACTGCTCCTGATTCTCTTCCTCCGGCCCCTGCCAAGCCAGACAGATATTACAGGGTCCCGGACACACACTACCATTTGTATAAGGCTCCTGTTGCAGACCAGCTAAATAAAAAAAACTGTCTTCTCCTGAACCTTTAGACCGCAAGTCCCTTCAGGATTTGGTACATAACTCTCAGCAGGTCAGTAACCATTTCTTAAAATGTGGCTATGATGCACTGGAGGCTTCCTTTAGATCAGCTACGACTGGAGCAGTGATTCGAAGGCATGCCTGGTCAAAAGAACAATCCTTACCAGACCATGTTAAGTCAAAACTCCTATATGCTCCCATGGAGAAACAAAGTTTGTTTGGCTCCCCTGCACAGGAGGTTCTAAAGAAGGTGGAAGAAAAAGCAAAATCTGTCCCTAACAGTCAAGGATTTCTTACAGGTCCAACCTCCGAGGTTTAGCAGAAATTGGCCTTCGAAGAATTGGTCCTTTCCAGACAACTCCAGAGCGCAGAGAGGCAGAAATAGACGCCCAAGAGGCAGAGGTCAATCTAGGGGTGCCTACAGGGGACGTCAGTGGCAACCTACCAACCAGAGAAGTACTGCCACAGAATCACCTACAACCACTTCCACAGGGTAGACACAATGACTTTGCTCTAGTTCCGCCTACCAGGGAACAACTGGAAGCACCCTTGGGCGGAAAACTAGCCTTATTCTCCGACAACTGGCATTACATTACAGGAGACCAATGGACTTTACAAACAATAGACAAGGGCTACAGGTTTCACTTCCACACTCTTCCAAAAAAGAGAGGAATGCCAAACCTACCACCAAGCCAAAAAACAGACGCTCTAAGACAAATCAACAACTTACTAAGGATGAGCGCTATAGAAGAGGTGCCACCTATGGAACAAGGCCAAGGATTTTACTCCAGGCTTTTCCTTGTACCAAGAAAAGAAAATCAATGGAGACCTATTCTAGACTTGTCCACACTGAACGCATACCTCATTGTTCCAAATTTCAAAATGCTGACCCTCCAGCAGCTTCTTCCCATGCTGGGCAAGGAGTCTTGGCTGGTGACTCTAGATCTCAAGGAGGCATACCTGCACGTCCCTATACGACCAGATTGCAGAAGACACCTCAGATTTCTTGCAAGATCAGAGCATTATTAATTCTCAGCATTGCCTTTTGGCTTATCTACTGCGCCCAGAGTATTCACGAAATGCCTGGCATCAGTAATTGATCATTGCAGACTTCAGGGAATTCAAATTTACCCATACCTGGACGACTGCCTAATACAAGCGGACAACAAGGCAAAATTAACAAAAGATTTGGAAAATGTCATACAACTGTTGCAAGCCTTGGGATACACTGTCAACATGCAAAAGTCAAGACTAGTACCATCCCAAAGGATAACATTCTTGGGTGCAGAACTAGATACATCAACTCAGATGGCTTTTCTCACAGAAGAAAAACAAAAGCAACTACCAGTCTACTTCATGACATTAACAACACAAACTCAGCTTACTGCAAGGAAAGTCCTGCAAGCCCTGGGCTACATGGCATCCTGCATAATATTGGTTCTGCATGCCAGGCTGCATATGAGAAAGCTACAATGGTACCTAAGGAATGTATGGTCTCAACACAAGCACAGTCTAGAAGCCCAGATTCCAATAATTCCATGCCTGAAGCAAGAATTCCTGTGGTGGGCACAGGCCTGTCAGTTGAACAGAGGCTTGCCTTTCCACAAACCTCGTCCAAGCCAGACCATCACCACGGACGCCTCAGACCTAGGATGGGGGGCATACATGGTGGACAAGTGTATTCAAGGCCTATGGACCCAAGACCAGCTGAATCTACACAAAATCTAAAGGAGATGCTGGCAGTGAAACATGCGATCCAGGCATTCAGACCACTCCTTCAACAGGGTCATCTGCTGATAAGGACGGACAATACCACAGTCATGTGGTACATCAACAAACAGGGAGGTACACATTCATATCCTCTATGCCGGATGGCAATGGACCTGTGGAATGTGGCCCTGAATCTCAACATTCAACTTCAGGCCAGATTTGTACCAGGAAAAGAAAATTCTCTAGCAGACACCTTAAGCAGAACTACCACGGATGCTCACGAATGGATACTGCATCCAGATATCTTCAAAGCCATAACAAAGAAATGGGGACTACCACAGATAGACCTGTTCGCCTCCCCACACAACCACCAATTGAAGGAATTCTGCACCAGAGCATACCACCCACTTGCTTGGAGGGTGGACTCCCTTTCCTTCAGCTGGAAAAACCTGACAACATATGCATTTCCACCTCTTCCCTTGATGTACCAAGTTCTACTGAAGATCAGAGAGGATCAGCCAAGGGTAATTCTGATAGCTCCAGACTGGCCGAGGCAACATTGGTACCCGCTACTGAGAAGCATGTCTCGGACACACGCATGGCCTCTACCTCTATGTCCCTTACTACTAACACAGGACAGCTACAAGATCCTACATCCGAACTTGAAAACACTGCAGCTAGCTGCTTGGAATATTGCATAAAACAAAATAACCCAGGTTTATCTCAGAGGGTTAAGGACATTATCCTGGAGGCACGCAGACCCTCCACAAGGAAGACTTATTCAGCCAAGTGGAAAAGATACCTCATTTGGAGTGCAGCAAAGGGAGAAAATGTCTCATTGGCAAACATAGCACACATCCTGGAATATTTAGCAGAACTGTTCCACAGTGGCCTGTCTTACTCCTCCGTTAAGATTCCTGTCTTCTCTCATCCTCTACTCAGGCAGTTCTTGAGGGGAATCAAAAATGTAAAACCTCCAAGGAAACCACCTTTACCTACATGGGATCTCAATTTTGTGCTGGAAAAGTTAACACTTCCCCCTTTTGAACCAGCAGCAACAGCAGAATTACAATTCTTGTCTTGGAAAACTGCTTTCCTGCTAGCAATTACTTCAGCAAGAAGGGTATCTGAGTTACAGGCATTAATGGCAGTACAACCCTTCCTTATCTTCCATCAGGACAGAGTCTCTCTGAGAACTAACCCTACCTTTATGCCAAAAGTGGTCTCCAGAGTATCATTGAACCAAGCAATTCATTTACCTACATTCTTCCCCAACCCACAGAACAGGGGGGAAAGACTGCTACATACCTTGGATGTGCACAGACAATTACGCTATCTGGACAGAACTAAGACCAGCAGAAAAACTGACCAGCTTCTGGTAGCATATGCAACAGGAATGCAAGGAAAAGCAATTTCAAAACAGACAATCTCAAAATGGATAGGAAATTGCATTCGATTTTGCTATTTTCATGGAAAGACAACTCCAGATAATATGAGACCTCATTCCACAAGAGCTACAGCCATCACTACAGCTTTCCTACGAGGAGTGGCTACCAAAGACATTTTAGAAGCTGCTACTTGGAGCTCCGTGCATACATTTGCCAAGCATTATAATCTTCCCTTATACTCTAGATCCCGAGCAGGGTTTGCAACTGCTGTTTTGCAAGGGATCTTAACTACACCATCTTTATCTTGGTGCCTCCTCCCCCAGTTTGGCTATGGTATTCTACCCATATGTTAGCACTGCAGATGCATCCTTGAAGGACATAGTACAGTTTTGTACCTACCATAAATGTAGATGTCCGATAGGTATGCATCTGCAGTCAGGATTACCCACCCTCCTTCCCCTCTGTGGTATTCCTAGGGTATTTACCCCTCTTTTAGGTAGCTGGGGGAATCTATTATGGTGTATTTGTTTGTGTGTGTATATATATATATATATATATATATATATATATATATATATATATATATATATATATATATATACATATATTTTTATATTGTTTGCTCTCTACTGTTTGGAATTATTTGCCTTTATCCAAATTTAGCCTTCCCAGAGGGCACCTGGCATCTGGGGCAAGAAACACTGAGGAAAATGGCGTCGGCTGATGCCTTTATACCCAATAAACAGCAGCTATGACGTCGGGTGAAGTGCGACATCAGCCGAGGCCAGACCCAGACTTTGGAATCCGGCCGACCGAAGGGCTGCCTGAGGCAGGACAACCCATATGTTAGGACTGCAGATGCATACCTGTCGGACATCTACATTTATGGTAGGTACAAAACTGTACTTTACATCTGTCAGCAAATCTGTGCATGTCATTTTGGAGGCTAGAAGGCCTAGTACTAGAATATCTTATGCTGACAAATGGAAAAAATTCTGTGCCTGGAACCAAGCACAAGGAATAAGCACATCAATGCCCAATATTACTCAGATTCTGCAATATTTAACTGAGATGCTTCACAAGGGCCTATCTTTTTCTTCCATAAAAATCCATTCCTCTGCCATTTCAAGCTCATTGCAACACAGAGCCTCCCCTCTTTTCTCATCCTGTGCTAAAGCAGTACCTCAGAGGGGCCAAAAATTTAAGACCTCCCAGGAGAGCACCAACTCCTGCATGGGACCTCAATTTCGTGTTGGAAAAACTCACTCTACCTCCTTTTGAGTCAGCTGCTACTTCAGATAAAAAAATTCTGTTTTGGAAGACAGATTTTCTTTTAGCAGTCACTTCAGCTAGAAGGATTTCAGAACTACAGGCTCTCATGGCAGTGGAGCCTTTTATTATCTTTTACCCGGACAGGGTGGCTCTCTGGACTAATCCACTCTTTATGCCTAAAATGGTATCTAGTGTGGCTCTTAATCATCAGATCATTCATCTGCCAACCTTCTTCCCAAATCCACAGAACAAGGGTGAGCGGATACTGCATTCATTGGATGCACACAGACAACTAAGATTCTACTTAAACAGGACCAAATCTCTAAGAAAGTCTGAGCAACTACTGATAGCATTTGCTGCAGGGTCAGAGGGGAAGGCTATATCAAAGCAGACTTAGTTCTATGTGGATAAGCCACTGCATTCGTTTCTGCTACTTGCACCATGGTAAACCTGTGCCCAAGGGAGCAGATCACATTCCACCAGGCTGCCTCTACTTCAGCAGCTTTTCTTAGAGGGGTTCCAACCAAAGACATTCTAGAAGCTGCTACTTGGAGCTCTGTTCATACCTTCACAAAGCGTTATTTGCCTCTCTTCTCCAAATCCAGGGCAGGCTTTGGCACTGCAGTTCTGGAGGGCCTTATAGCCGCTCCTAATGCTGTTTAGTTCCAATCTCCCATCCATAGCTTTGGCTTCTACCCAAATGTAATGACCAACAGTGAAACACGAAGAACATTATACAGATGTTCTTTGTGTTTCACTGTTGCAGTCATTACATTTGGGTAATCCTGCTGGCAGGTTGCCTTCAGTCAGCCTGAATTCCAAAGTCTTGGGTCCTGAGTCTGCTGCTGTCACCCTTTCCCTGACGTCAGGGCTATAAAAGAAGAATCCAGCGCCATTTTCTTCAGTCTTTCTTGCCGCGCAGTGCAAGAAGCAGTTCGCAAGTGCCGGTCTGCAGACTCCTGAGATTTTAGTGTTCGAATTTCAGATCCGAAGTCTTCAATTAAGCTAAGTAGCCCGCTAGAGAAACTTTTTTTCTTGCTCCAGACTGATGTCAGAAAAAGTAAATTGCATTTCTTGTGGAAAGCAAATACCTTATAAGGACTTTCATTCTTAATGTATTCCTACCCTAGGCCCTGATGCAAACATTTCTGGTTGTCTGTTTTGTGCTAGATTTAACCAACGCACTATTAAGCGTCTATGATTTTGCTGTAAACTATTTTGGACATCAGTTTAATTATCCAGAAATGTCGGATAGCCCTGTGACTGCCGGAGTTCACAAAAAAGCAAAGAAAAGGAGAGAGAAACAACAGAGGCCCAAAACCGACTAAGCTTCTCCTACTCTAGTTGCCGGTTTTCAGTGAGGCGCTTTCACAGCCCCTGACGCTAGCTACTTTAGAGTCGCAGGCTGCTACTGACTCCCATGTGGAGTCTGCCATGCTGCTGGAAACTCAAGGTATTGGAGCCTCTCATACTATTCCCTCAGATGGGTCCAGAGCCGCTGAGCAGCCACGGGCTTCTGAGGGTGTATTCAGACCTAAACATCTTTACATAAACCTACTTCAGCTTCAAAGGCAAAGACTAAAGCACCTTCTAAAGCAAAGAAACAAACTCGAGCCACGTGCACAGGCCTCTATGCCCAAAAAACAAATGCTCAAAATGGCCGAAAACTTGATTACCTTGATCAGGGGTTCCCATCCCCTTCCTGATAAGAGGCCTAGGCAAAAGACTGAATCTTCAGATCAGGTTTCTATTTCTTCTGATCAGGAATATTCTCTTCCACCCATGAGGATTGCGATGCTGAAGAAATCTATACCTTCAGCTTCTCCTCCAGAGGACTATTCCTTTGGGGAAACCTTGCATACCATGAGGGAGCATTTTCACTGGGAGAGAGCCAAGATTTTTCAGAATCTAAAAAGAGGCTCAGATTTCCTTTTACTCTCAACACAGACCTCTAGCCATTCCTCCTGTGTTGCACATTGTAGATGTGTCTTTGGAGTCTAGTCTTACCCCTGACTCCTTACCTCCAGCTTCTGTTAAGTCTGATATTACAGGGTTCTTGACTCTCATAAATTCCTTTTTAAAAACCCTGCTGCAGACCCAGAAACTATTTCTCAGGGTCCCAAAGGAGTTAAGGCTTCCGCTGCAAAAAACCCTACCCCCTCTGCCAGAGATTCTAGGGCACTGGATAGATGGGGAAAAAAAGGTTTACACATCTGCTACCTTGGCTATAAGGGCCTTAAACTGTTAGTTTCATATGCTCAAATATCAGCAACATGTCAAGGCATTGCTTAAACAAAAAATGTTAAACTCAATGTGCAGAAAACAAGGAAATGCAGGATTTATTGCATGCAGCTGAACAAGTTGGAAAGCATACTTTGCAATGTGGTTTTTATTCTTTGGAGGCCTCCTGCAGGGGCCGCAGTTATGGGTTCTGTAATTAGGAGGCATGCTTGGTTAAAAGAACAAAATCTGCCTGATCATGTGAAAGCTAAATTAGATGCACCTTTACAGCATGATACTTTGTTTACTGTTAAGGCAGAAGAGGTGTTAAAATGGAGGACAAAGCTAAATCAATGCAAACTGTCAAAGATTTTTTACAAGTACAGCCACCTAGGTTTAGTAGACACTGGCCTACAAAGAATTGGTCCTTCCTGTGTCAGACAGACCTCAAAGGGGCAGATCCAGATGCCCTAGAGGTAGATCCCAGGTGCAAGGTTCATACAGGTCAAAGCAATGGGATGGTGCTTCCTCCAAAGTTGAAGACAAATCACAACCTTACAGGAAACGGTCCCAATGACTTCCCCCTGCTTGCACTAAGCACTCATCTCCTGGCAGCACCCTTAGGGGGAAAATTAGCACTTCTCAATATTTGCAAATTATAACCCAGGACAAGTGGGTTCTAAACATTGTCACAAGGCTTACAAGTTCCATTTCCATACCCTGCCAAAGGCAAATGGCTAGCCAGATCCGCCAAAAAATCAATGGGCAGAGGCACAAAAACAAGTCTCATCCCTCATGGAGATGGGGGCCATTCAACAAGTACCAGAGCAAGATGAGGGACCAAGGATATTACTCAAGACTGTTCTTGGTACCCAGAAAGGACAAGGCCTGGAGACCAGTACTGGACCTATCTATTCTGAACACATACCTGAATATACCAAAATTTAAAATGTTAACTTTACAGCAGCTTCTGCCCATGCTGGTCAAGAATGGCTTGGCTTGTGACTTTGGGACATGCAGGTATGCCTCTTAAATCTAATCAGACAATCATGCAGAAGATACCTCAGATTCAAGGCTGGCTCAATGCATTACTAATTCTCTGGACTGCCATTTGGCTTATCTACTGTGCCCAGGGTCTTTACAAAGTGCGTGGCACCAGTAATTGCATTCCGCAGACAGTGGAATACAAATGTATCCCTACTTGGACGACTGTCTAATTCAAGCAGAGAACAAGGACATTCTTACACAGCATCTGGCGTTTGTGAAAAGACTTCTAACATGCCTAGGGTACACAGTCAACGAAAATAAATAAAAACTAGTACCCTGTCAAGAGATAATATTCCTGGGTGCAAGCTTACATATAACTGTCCAGATGGCTTCTCACGCCAGACAAACAAAGGCAACTGACTGCCTATTTCAAGATGTTGGCAACAAAGGCCCAGTTATCTGCAAGAAAAATTCTGCAGGCTTTAGGCTTCATGGCATCCTGCATTCTACTACTTCCATATGCAAGACTGCATATGAGGAAACTTCAATGGTACCTAAAAAGTGTTTGGACTCAGCATTGCCACAGCTTGGAGGCAATTACTCATATTCCCTGCCTGCAACAGGAGTTTCTATGGTGGTAGAGGGCTTGTCACCAGAACAAGGGACAGCCATTCACATTACCCCCAGCCAGGCAGACCCTAACAACGGATGCGTCCGATTATTCCTGGGGGGTCCACATGGCAGGAGGATACATTCAGGGCACATGGTCCTCAAACCAAATGCATGTACATATCAATCAAAAAGAGATGCTAGCTGTTCAGAATGCCCTGACTGCTTTCAAGGGCCTACTTCATCCGGGACAACTACTGATGGACAATACCACGGTCATGTGGTATATAAACAAGCATGGGGGCACACATTCTTACCCCCTTTGCAGACTAGCCATGACTTTGTGGGGCACAACATTGACTTGCCAAGTACATCTGCAGGCACAATTCCTGCCAGGAAAGGAAAATACTCTGCATACAAACTAAGCAGAAACCTCATGGATCCCTATGAGTGGCACCTGGATCCACAAGTCTTCAGCATGATGATAAAGAAATGAGGATGCCTGGATGTAGATCTATTTGCCTCCCCTCACAATTACCAACTAAAAAGATTCTGCACAAGGACTTACCTCAGTCAAGCATGGAAAATGGATGCCCTATCTTTCAGCTGGAAAAACCAATCAGTGTCTGCCTTTCCTCTGCTGCCACTCCTCCCCAAGGTACTCCTAAAGATCAGACAGGGGAAGCCAAAGATGATGCTGATTGCCCCAGACTGGCCCCGCCAGTACTGGTATCCAATCCTTAGGAATTTGTCTCAATGCCCAGCTTGGGCCTTGCCTCAAATACCCCATCTACTGTCCCAGCAAAACAATCAGATCCTGCACAGCCAACTCAGGACTTTAAACCTGGCAGCATGGCGGATAATGTAGTCATACAAAACGCACCTTTCAGTAAAGCTGTGAAGGATGTCATTTTGGAGGCCAGAAGGCCTAGTACTAGAAAATCTTATGCTGGAAAATGGGAAGAGATTCTGTGCTTGGAACCAGGCACAAGGAACTGATACAGCTGTACCAAATATTTCTCAGGTTTTGCAATACTTAACTGAGATGCTGGACAAAGGCCTATCTCATCAATTAAAATTCATGCTTAAATATTTTTTCATCCATTATTATAGCAGTACCTTAGAGGAGCCAAAAATTTAAGGCCTCCAATGAGATCACCAATACCTGCATGGGATCTCAACTATGTCTTGGAAAAACTCACGCTGCCTCCTTTTGAGCCAGCTGCTACTGCTGATATAAAGTTTTTATCTTGGAAAACAGCTATGCTCCTAGTTATGCAAGACGAGTTTCAGAGCTAAAGGGCCTCATGGCTGTGGAACCTTTTATGTTTTATTGAGTTTCTTTGAGGACAAACCCGGCATTTATGCCTAAAGTGGTGTCCAGTGTGGCTCTTAACCAAACCATTCATCTGCAAACTTTTTATCCACATCCACAGAACAAGGGGGAGAGAATTCTGCATTCCTTGGATGTACACAGACTGCTTAGATTCTGCTTGGACGGAACCAAAGCTTTCAGGAAGAGACAGAAATTACTAGTGGCATATGCTGCAGGATCACAAGGAAAGGCCATCTCAAAGCAGACTATTTCCAAGTGGATAGGCCACTGCATTCGTTTCTGCTATTTACAACATGCAAGCCAGTGCCTAAGGGCATTAGGCCACATTCAACCAGAGCTGCAGCCACTTCAGCCTTTCTCAGGGAAGTACCAACCAAAGACCTTTTAGAGGCTGCTACTTGGAGTTCAGTACACACTTTTACATAGCGCTATCATCTGCCACTCTACTCTAAATCCAAGGCAGGCTTTGCTACTGCAGTTCTGCATGGCCTCATAGCCACTCCTAATACTGTTTAGCTCCAGCCTCCCAACCATAACTTTGGGACTCTACCCAAATGTAATGACTGCAACAGTGAAACACGACAAACATAGTACAGATGTTCATGTTTCACTGTTGCAGTCATCACTGTAGGGTTCTTCCTGCCGGCAGCAGCCCTTAGTCGGCCAGAATCCCAAAGTCTTGGTCCGGCATCGGTTGGGGTACAAAGCTCCAGCTGACGCCATGTTCTCCAGTCTTTCTTGCCGTGCGGTGGAAGCAGTTCGCAAGTGCCGGTCGGCTGTCTCCTGATATTTTTCATGTTTCATTCCGAAGACTTTCTTCTTAAAGCTAAGTACCCTGTTGGGGAAACTTTTTTTTCTTGCTCCAGTCCGATATCAGAAAGTTAATTGTATTTCATGTGGGAAGCAAATACCTCATAAGGATTTCCACTCTTACTGTATTCCTTGTCTAGGCCCTGACCACGACGTAGCTAGTTGTCGGTTTTGTGCTAGATTTAATCAACGTACTATTAAGTGGAGATACGATTTTGCTTTTCACTACTTTGGCAGGCAATTTAATTACAATATGTCGTCGGACACGCTTCCGATTACCGGAGTTCACAAAAGGCGCAAGGATTAAGGACAGGCCTCCGAGGTGCAAATCAGACTACTGTTTACAAGCAGAGCCAGCTGCAGGTTCATCCGTCGTCAGGCGCTTTCGCAGTCCGTGTAGTCTGCCATTACAGAACCACTTGCCGAAACGGACTCCCACGAGGAGCCAACTAGGCCTTTGAGTACTCCAGGTGCAGGACCTTCCGACAAAGCTCCCTCTGATGGGTCCGGAGCCGCTGTGCAGGTACTGGGTTCCGAGGGGATTTTCAGGCCTACGCAGTTTCAGATAAAGGCAAAGATTCCTTCTAATACAAAGACTCAAGCCCAGGCCTCCTCTGATCCGGGACCTAAATCACAAAAACGAATGCTTAAAATGGCAGAGGACTTACTAACTATGATTAGGGGTTCACATCTCCCTCCAGACAAAAGGCCAAGACAAGAATTGGACTATGAATCCTCTGATCAGGCATCTATCTCTTCAGTGTCTTCCTTTGAAAGGATTATACTTTCCCTCCTTATGAGGATTCTGATGCTGAGGACTCCATTCCTTCGCCTTCTCCCCCTGAGGATTTTTCTTTTGGGGAAACTTTACATGACATGAGGGAACATTTTCACTGGGAAGGACAGGAGTACTCTGAATCTAATAGAAGGCTTAGGGATTTCCTTCTTCCCCAACACAGACCCCTGGCTATTCCTCCTATTTTGGATATTGTGGATGATGTCTTTTCTGATGCTAATTTAACTCCTGACTCCTTTCCTCCAGCCCCTGCAAAGCCTGATAGATATTAGAGTCCCTGACTCCCACCAGTTTCTTTATAAAGATCCTACTGCTGATCCAGAAACCATTTCTCAGGGTCCTAAGGGTGTTAAGGCCGCCACTGCTAAGAACCCTATTCTGTCAGATAAGGATTCTAGAGCTTTGGAGAGATGGGGCAAGAAAGTGTACACTTCTGCTACTTTATCCATTAGGGCTTTAAATCGTCAATTTCATATGCTAAAATATCAGCAATTTCTTCTGTCTTATGAAACAAAAGCTGGGTACCATTTCTGCATGTGCAGATAATAAGGAATTACACTATTTGATGCATGCAACTGAGCAGGTGGGGAAACATACCTTACACTGTGGTTTTGATGCTTTGGAGGCCTCATGCAGGGCGGCTGCCACTGTCACGGTCATTAGAAGGCATGCTTGGTTAAAGGAACAAAATTTGCCTGATCAAGTGAAAACAAAGTTACTGGATGCTCCTGTTCAGCATAATGTTTTGTTTAGGTCTAAGGCTGAAGGGGTGATGAAGAAAATGGTGATGAAGAAAATGGAGGGTAAGGCAAAATCCATGCAAATGGTTAAGGATTTCTTACAAGTTCAGCTCCCTGGATTTAGCAGAAATTGGTCAACTAAAAATTGGTCCTTTCCCAGCTCGGACAGATCTCAGAGGGGTAGATATAGACGCCCCAGAGGGAGGGCCCAAGCACATACCTCTTGTAGACCTAGACAGTGGAGTGCTTCCACCCCCAGGGGTGGAGAGGACAGACCTCAATCTTGTAGGAAACCGGCTCCATGACTCCCCCTGCATGGCTCTAGGAACCTCTCTCCTGGAAGCCCCTCAAGGAGGAAAACTCTTTTTCACCGAAATTGGACTTGCATAACCCAAGACAAGTGGGTTCTGGATGTAGTTTCAAGAGGTTACAAATTTCACTTTCATACCTTGCCAAGACCAAATGGATGGCCAGACCTACCAAAACACCAGTGGGCAGAGGCATTAAACCAGGTGGGATCCCTCATGGCTATGAGGGCTATAGAACTGGTTCCACAATCGGAGACTGGGCAAGGCTTTTACTCAAGACTATTTCTAGTTCCCAGAAAACAAAATTCTTGGAGACCTATCCTGGATCTGTCGGTCTTAAATACGTTCCTGGAGATACCAAAGTTCAAGATGCTTACTCTGCAGCAGCTCCTGCCAATGTTGAGCAAAAATGCATGGATGGTGACATTGGATTTAAAGGAGGCTTACCTACGCATTCCTGTCAGACAGGAGTGCAGAAGATACCTCCGGTTCAAGGCAGGCTCGAAACATTACCAATTATCTGCGCTGCCCTTTGGCTTGTCTACTGCACCCAGGGTCTTTGCACAAGGACATATCACAAGCTAGCATGGAAAGTGGATGCTCTTATTCAGTTGGAGGAACCTCTCTGGGTATGCCTTTCCTCCTCTACCTCTTCTTCCACGGGTGTTATTAAAGATAAAACAGGACAAACCCAAGATGATTTTACTGGCCCCAAATTGGCCTCTACAATTTTGGAACTCAACACTGATTAATCTATCCCAGGAGCCTCCTTGGATTCTACCTCAGATTCCAAATCTTTTGTCCCAACACCAGGGCCAGGTTCTGCACTCTCATGAAAACTCGCAGCCTGGCGTATTCAGGGTCTATGATCCTACCCTTTCCAAACAGATCACGGATGTCATCTTAGAAGCCAAATGGAAGAGATTTTGCTCCTGGATGCACGCTCAGGATTCAGATCTTCTCATTTCTAATATTCCATTGATTTTACATTACCTGACAGACATGTTACATAAGGGTTTATCCTTCTCCATAAAAATACATGCCTCCGCTATCTCTGCACATTACAATACAGCTCCTCCAATTTTTTCACATCCAGTTCTGAAACAATATCTTAGAGGAGCAAAGAATTTAAGGCCCCCTAGGGCACCACCCATACCTGCCTGGGACCTCAACTATGTTCTGGAAAAACTTACTCTGCCTCCTTTTGAGCCTGCTGCCACATCTGATATAAAGTATTTATCATGGAAGACCGTTATCCTACTGGCTTTGACTTCAGCCAGGAGAGTCTCGGAGTTACAAGCACTCATGGCTGTGGAACCTTGCATTATTTTTCATCAAGACAGGATTTCTTTAAGGACTAACCTTACTTTCATGCCTAAAGTGGTTTCTAAAGTGGCTTTAAAGCAAACTATTCACCTGCCAACTTTTTTCCCCAATCCACAAAATAAGGGGGAGAGGATCTTGCATTCTTTGGACGTGCACAGGCAGCTTCATTTTTACCTGGACAGAACCAAGGATATCAGAACAGAACTGTTTTTCTTATGCAGCAAATTCCCAAGGCAAGGCTATTTCAAAACAGACCATTTCTAAATGGATTGCTCATGGAATCAGATTTTGTTACTCATCATGGAAAGCAAATCCCAGGAGAAATCAGAGTTGCTGCTACTTCAGCTGCTTTTCTCGGGAGAGTACCTACCAAATATATTTTGGAAGCTGCAACTTGGAGTTCAGTGCATACTTTCTCTAAGCACTACAATCTACCTCTTTATTCTAAGTCCAATTCAGGCTTTGCTTCTACAGTCTTGCAAGGCCTTCTAGCCGCCCCTTCTACTCAATAACCTCCACCCTTTATCTCAGCTTTGGGATTCAACCCTACAGTGATGACCAACGGTGAAACACGATGAATATAGTACAGTTGTGTACACCTACCATAAATGTTAGTGTCTTCACTGTTGCAGTCAGGGTTACCCCCCCCCCCCGTCCCCTCTTATTCTTTCATTAGTGTGGTTCCCTACTTCACCCTTCTGAGGTGTATTTGCTACAGGGTATGGGTTTTTTGTTGTACCTTACTTTTAGCCTTCTTTTGGACACCTGACCTCTGGGGCAAGAAAAACTGGAGAACATGGCGTTGACTGGGAGCTTTGTACCCCTGGCGCTCTGACGTCAGGGAGGATGACTGCACAGCCGACGCCGGACCCAGACTTTGGGATTCTGGCCGACCAAGGGCTGCCTGCCGGTAGGAAGAACCCTAAAGTGATGACTGCAACAGTGAAAACACTCAAACATCTACATTTATGGTAAGTGTACACCACTGTACTTTGTGTACACTTACCATAAATGTAGATGTTCGAGTGTATTCACTGTTGCAGTCCAGGTTACCCACCTGCCATCCCCCTTTTTTTCTCCAGGAACTTCTTTCCTTCTCTGATTTATACAACCTATGTGGTGTATTTGCTTGTGGATGAAGGTCAAGATTATATTGTTGCATGTAATTTTATATATACATCTCTATATAAATTTTGGATACCCTTTTGGGGGCACCTGACATCTGGGGCAAGAAACTAAAGAAATTGGCGTCGGCTCCTTATACCCCTGGCGACCTGATGTCAGGGGGAAGGGGCGACACCAGCCGATGCAGGACCCAAGACTTTGGAATTCAGGCCGACTGAGGGTAAACCTGCCAGCAGGACTACGCGAAATATTGACTGCAACAGTGATTATGCACAAACATCTACATTTATGGTAAGTGTACACAACTGTACTTTGTGTACACTTACCATAAATGTATGTTGGTGTATTCACTGTTGCCGTTGGGGTTACCCACCTGCCATCCCCCTTTCTATTCCTTTTCTTTCCTTCCCTATACACTAAAGCCTTTGTGGTGTGTTTGCTTTTAGATGAAGGTAAAGTTTGTTGCTAAAAGTGCATTTACATATATTTCTGTTTATATATACATATATATAATTTGATCCCCATTTGGGGGGCACCTGACATCTGGGGCAAGAAAAACTGAATAAAATGGCGTCTGCTGCATGTTTTATACCCCTGACGTCATGGAAGAGGAGACAGCAACCGACGCAGGACCCAAGACTTTGTTATTCAGGCTGACTGAGGGCAACCTGCCAGCAGATTACCAAAATATAATGGCTGCAACAGTGAATACACTCTAACATCTACATCTATGGTAAGTGTACACAACTGTACTTTCTTTGTAGGTGCCGTTATGCTTTTTTCCTCATCAGGTAGTTTGTGGCAGTTTTCCGCCGATAGTTAACAGGGGCTCCTGTTCTGTTGTTTTTCTAGACCATTATTGGCAGTTTTGTTTCCTTAATCTGAGATTGTATCTTTGGCGGGGATCTGCTGGTTATTTGCTAAGGGTTGAAGTTCCTCCCTTAGTATGTTAGTTATTTTCTACAAATTGTTACCACATAGAATTATATACAGTTTTCTGTGTGCGCGCATGTTTTCTGCTCTGTTTAAATTAGAAAACCTAGTTTTCTGTCCCACCGGGCTAGGCCCGTTTAAGTTAGAGGACCTAGTCCTCGTGGTAATTCATTCTGTACGGCTAGGCCCATTTTAGTCACAGGACCTAAAAATTGGTACCACATAGTTATTTACTGTTTTCTGTATGTGTTTTCTTGTCTGAATTAGAAGACCTAGTTTTCTGTTCCACTGGGCTAGGCCCGTTTTAGTTAGAGGACCTTGTCCTCTTCCCTCCTTTTTCCTTTCCTGTGTGTGTGTGTGTATAATGTCTAAAGAGTAAGGAGCACAAACCTTCGGGAATTAAGTGCATTAAATGCTCCGAAAAGATGCCTTTACGGATGGCCACAGTAGCTGTCTACTGTTTATGGGGCCATCCACCTTCAGGAATTGTGCTTGTTCTGCCATGCTTTCTCTCCTAGGGTGTTAACAGGAGAGAAAGAACAAGCTTATACTCAGTTGTCTACTAAAACAATCTTTTGAGGAAGTTGTATCCAGTTCTTTGGCTTCCTCCAAGTTTGGCAAATCTAAATCTTCAAAAAGGCCTTCTCCAGTGCCTGCTGGTGTCTCGGAGCCACCTTTTAAACTGTCAGAATCTTCCTCCTGAACTCCACTGCCTTCGGAGCCGAAAGAGAGCATCATTGTGGTGTCAGAGTCTGTTCCAAGTGTTTCCGAGCTGATCTCGGAACCGATTGAGTCAGCAATTGAATCTGCTACTCTGAGCTGGTCTGTGGATTCCCTACCGGTTTACGTGTTAAGGAAGTCTCCAGTGCCCCCTAGATTAAGAACCCCTACTATGTCTTCCAGGAGCCTTTCGGAAGAAGATGTGGAGAGGGTAGTGTTGAGACTGCTTAAGACATATGCCTTAACAAAATTGTTGTTGGCTCTGACCCAGTCTGCTCCGGAGCCACTTGATCCAGCTTTGCCCTTTTCTGCTATTCCTCCCCCAAGCCATGTTGGCCCTTCGGAGCCAAAGTGCTTGGTGCCACCGGGAGGTACTATAGGTTCCAGCTGTGTCGCCACTTTTGGAGCCAGGTTTGGCTCCGACGAGCTCTGTGCCATCCGTGTCCAGGGGGCAAAGCTCTCCATTCGGCGCCGACAGGGAGTGTTGAAATCTATCTTGGGTTCCGCGCCTTCCTCTCGGTGCATCGGCCAGGGTGAGCTTGGACCCTGCATCTATCTCTGAGCCGACTGCTCTGGCTCTGACGTCAACGTTGGTCTCTTCAGAGCGGTGGAGGTTTTCGGAGCCGGAGAGGTCGGTGTTTGAGATAAGCATGCTTCCTCATTCTCCAGCCCCTACCAGTGGTACCAGCACTGTTCCCCCGAGAGCACCTACTTCAGTCTCAGCCCCTCCTCTCTGGAGACAGCAGAGACCCTCATCCTCAGGAGCCATCGGCTGGAAGCCCCCACTCTTCCGACGCCTCCCCGGAATGCCCTTTTGAGAGGAGCCTTCTCTGAAGAGGCTATGTAAGAGGAAGCATGTTGACTCCCAGGAAGTCTTTGACATTTGTCACATGCCTCAAGGCGTCTGAAGGGTCCCCCCAAGTTGTCCTCTGTCTCCTTCGTGGACATCTTGGAGATTCTTAAGCAGTGGTGCGACTGGCCCACTGTCAACCCTTCTAATGAGTCTGTGTGTACCTGAAGGCTTTCGGGTCTCAACCTTCTGCCTTTTGGGTGTCTCCACCTTTTGCCAAACTGATGAATCTAGTTAGTTGAAAGGTGTGGGATACTCCTGATGCCATGGAGCCAGACCGAATGTTTGTCTGCTCCTCCTGGTAGACTTTTTATCCAAGGACCTTCCTGTAGATGCCATGGTGGTTGCGGCCACTAAGAAGGAGCTGGCGGAGACTACATTTGCTCATCAGCCAAATAAGGATTCTCGACATATGGACAGATTTGGGAAGCATATCTTTAGTTCAGCAGCATTTACCTTTCGATTGTTGAACTATCTCACTCCACGAGATTCCAGAGGGATCTCCTCAAGGAGTTAGGAGATTCTGTACAAGGTGCGTGTACTGAGGGAGTCCCTGATGAGATCTCTGCTCAGTTGTCCACCTTAAATTCCATAACTCCTCCATGCGGTTTATCTCCTATGTGGCTGATGGGGGCAAGTAGAGCAGCAGGTTCAGGAGTTGCCCTGAGGCGTCACTCCTGGATGCGCTTGTGTAATTTTGTGGAACCGTTCAAGTCTACTTTCACCAATGCCCCATTTGATGGTTCCTCATTGTTTGATTCCAAGGTTGAAGGGCACACACACTCTGAGAAAGAAGAAAAGACTCTTCCTGCCATGGAAGTAGGTTTTACTGTTCCCTCTTGACCATACTCCAAAGGTCAAAGGGGTGGTAAAATGTGGTTCAAAAAGTGCCAGAGGGTCTTTCCAGACACTGGGTGAATCCTCCTTCAGAGGCAGAGGAGGAAATGGGAGATCTCACCCTAGAGTCCGCGATACCAGCAAGGCCATTATTCCTTTTGGGGACGGCATTATCAGCGCTCCTGATGTGAGGCCAGACTGCGTTTCTCTGGGGCCGGTCGGGGGTCACATTTCTTTGTATTCAGAAGCCTGGCTAAATATCACTCAAGACAAGTGGGTACAAAGAGTTGTTACCAGAGGCTATGATCATACCCTTTTCCCTTCCACCGTTTGTTCCCAAGAAGATCCCAGATGTACCACCTAATCACAGGGCTCAGGCAACTGTGACGATCAACAAGTTGCTTTTAGAGTCATCCTGTCTGTCCCAGCAGACCAGGTAGGGTGTGGAACTTAATCCAGGTTCTTTTCAGTACCAAAACGAACCAGAGATTGGGGGCCAATATTGGACCTCAGCAAGATAAAAGAATCAGTGAAGGACAAGTTTTGGATGGTAACTCTGCAGTCGGTACTCCCATTGTTAGGGAAAGACTATTGGATGTGCTCTCTAGATCTCCAAGACGCCTACTATCATATAAAAATGGACAAGTCCAGAAGCAGTCTACGCTTCCAGCTGAGAGCTAGTCATTATCAGTGTCGTGCTCTGCCCTTTGGTCTCACTGCAACCCCCCAGGGTGTTTAAATGCATGGCAGTAGTGACAGCTCACATGAGACGTCAAGGATTCCTCGTGTTTCTATATTTGGACGACTGGCTCCTGACCGCCCCCACCAGGCATCTACTCCTCCAAAACAGAGACGCCCCTATTCAACTTTGTGCTCAGTTAGGGATCTCCATAATTTGGGAAAAGTCTACATTATTGCCCTCTCAATCTGATTTTTGTAGGCGCAGAGGTAGACACAGTGAACATGACAGCTCGTCTCCCCGACAGGGCACAAAATTTAATCTCTTAATTCAACATCATCTCCCGTTGCAGAAGGTCAAAGGAAAGTGGATTCTTCAGCTCCTCGGGGCTATGGCTTCCACCATTCTATTAGTATCATTAGCCAGGTTGCACATGAGAATCCTCCACTGGCTCCTGTCTTCCCAATGGTCCCTTCAATATTTCCTGCTGAGTCATCCTATCCTGCTGACTGATTCATGCAAGTACCATCTTCTTTGGTGGATAGCCCCCAGCCAGTTGATCACGGATGCCCCCTTTGTTCCTGCCCAGCCTGTTGCCACTGTGACCACAGATGCCTCTTAGATCGGGTGTGTGTGGGGGGGGTCATTATCTCAGCAGGACTGTCCAAGGCACATGGCAAGTGCGTGAGGCTCACCTACATATCAGTGTTCTGTAGATTAGGGCGGTGCTCCTGGCATTGCAAGCACTTTAAGACCTTCTTCCTCTCGGGTCTATTGCGATACAATCAGACAGCATGTCGGTAGTTTGGTATATCAACTAATAGGGCGGTACCAGATCTTATCGACTCTGTCGAGAGGCCATGTGAGTTTGGGAATGGCCCTTATTTTTCTAAGCGCTTTCTGGTTGCAATGCACATTTTCAGGGACTATCAACGTGATAGCCAACAAGCTCAGCTGTGCAATCCTACTGCCTCATGAGTGGTCTGTGAAACAGGGAAACAGATTTTCCACAAATGGGGACAGCCTTGCTGCAACCTCTTTGCCAGCCCAGTCAATACCAAATGCAGCAGCTATTTTTCCGTCGTCTACTCTGGGGGAGATGCCCAGAGACGCTCTGGCTCATGATTGGCCCATGGAACTTCTGTATTTTTTTTCCTTCATTTCCAAAGTGATTCAGAAAGCCAGTTGGCTGGGAAGCAAGTTGATCCTCATTGCTCCTTACTGGCCTAGTCAGGTCTGGTTCCCCTTTCTCGAGCCTCTTCTCCTGGACGATCCTTGGATCCTGGACCCAGCTCCTGATCTGTTGACTCACATGTCAGGTTCGCTACATCCCTCAATCCAGACCCTCAGGTTGACAGCGTGGCTGCTCCAGTCCCATCCCTAGTCAGGCTTCATGATTTATCATTCTCAGTGTCACATATTCTTATGTCCTCCCATAAACCTTCAACTAGGAGGCTGTATGGCAGTAAATGGAAAAAATTTTCTATTTGGGCACAGAAAATGAATGTAGATCCTTACTCTGCTCCTATCCCTGTGATTTTGGAATGTGTCGCTGAGCTTTTTCAGCAAGGAGCTGGCACCGCCACTATCAGAGTCCAGTTGGCGGCAATTTCTCATTTTCACTTGGGGTTTCCAGATAAGTTTAATGTCTAAGCTATGCAAGACCTTTTTGAAAGGAATTACTCGAGACCACCACTGCAAGAACTTGTGGCTTCTTGGGATTTAAATTGTGTTGTCCAAACTGACTTCTCCCCCGTTTGAACCTTCCCACTCATCTTCATTGAAATTTTTGTGTTGGAAGAATTTGTTTTTGGTAGCTATGTCAGCTAGATGAGTATCTGAGCTTACACACCTTGTCTGCTAAGCCACCTTATTTGATCTTTCACAAGGACAGGGTGTCACTGCGTAGTAATCCCTTCTTTGTCTCCAAAGTTTGTTCCCCTGCTACCTTAAATCAATCCATAGAACTCCCAGTTTTCTTCCCTAATCACTGTAATGCAGCTGAATACTGTTTACATCAGCTGGACGTTGATAGACAACTACATTTTTATTTACAGCGGACCAATAAATTTAGGAAATCAGATCAAATATTCATTTACTTTACTGACTCCAGATTGAGCTTACCAGTTTCTAAAGTGACACTATCTATCTGGAATTCCAGTTGCATAGCCTTTATCTGCAGTTCGGAGAGCAGATCTTTACACTGCAGGGCCAAGGCTCATTCTACCAGATTGTTGCCTACCTCTGCAGCCTTTCAAAGCAGTGTCCCACTTGATATTTGTGCAGCGGCTATGTGGGCTGCCCCTCACACTTGTATTACACATTATAAATTGGATTTAGCTTACAGTGGTAGAGCATCCTTTGGCTCCACGGTGCTTTGGAGTATTTTCCAGTGAGCCACCCAAGAACAAGATGCTGTGGCGACCCCTAACCGGGAAAAAGCCGAAAGACAAACAGTGACATGAAGTACAGCATATGCTTTAAAGTCCCATACTAGTTTAACGGAGTCCAAAAAATCCAATATTTTCAGAGTTTCTTCTTGTGTTTCACAAATGAAATGCTTTGTAATTCCACATTTGTCAGTTTCCAAGTTATTGGTTTTATTCCTGTTCCATTTCCCAAATGCTAGCTCTGCTTCATTTCCAACGTGTACTCATTTCTTCTACTCTACTGTTTTTTCCTTCTCAAGCATTTTTCATTGAAACACTGGAAAAGATTTCACTGGCATATTGTGTAGTCTTTATTATGAGAACAAGCAGCAGAATCTCCTGTTTCACAGTTCAGTTTTTGTTGAGCAAACATTTGTATTTCCACCTTAGCATGTACGTCAAAAAAATCATTTTGTCTCGCCAGGGAAAAATGTTTTAAAGATAGCTGGTTACAGCAGTTTGAATCTGATGCCTGCTTCTCAGCTTTCGCTGAATAATGGAATAAATGTATTCCTGTTCTGCCTGGTGTACAATGAGTAGTAGTCCTTCTCCTTGAGCACTGTGCCGTCTCCCACTTTTAGTATTTTGTCCTTCTGCCACAATTTTGTCAGAACCAACTCTTGTTGCTGGTAGGGTTGCACCTTTATTATTAAAAGTCTAGGTTTTCTCATAGCCAGATGTTTGTGTTTCACTGTTGCAGTCATTACATTTGGGTAATCTGCTGGCGGGTTGCCCTCTTTCGGCCTGAATTCCAAAGTCTTGGGTCCTGCGTCGGTTGCGGTCTTCTCTTCCATGACGTCAGGTCATCAGGGGTATAAAACATGCAGCAGACGCCATTTTCTTCAGTCTTTCTTGCCGTGCGGTGCCCGAAGCAGAAGCATTTCGCAAGTGCCGGTCGGCTGACTACTGAAATATTCGCATTTGAGTTTCAGAACCGAAGGCTTCAATAAAGCTAAGTACCCCATTGATAAACTTTTTTCTTGCTTTTTACCAGTGTCCGAAAAATGTAATAATTGTATTACTTGTGGGAAGCAAATACCGCATAAGGATTTCCATTTATACTGTATTCCTTGCCTAGGCCCTGATCACAATGTGCCTGGCGGTCGGTTTTGTGCACTATTAAGCGTCTGTCTATTTTTGCATCCAAGTATTTTGGAAACAGATTTACCTACCCAGAGATGTCTGATAGCAGTCAGACTACCGGAGTACATAAAAAAAATGCAAAGAAAAGGAGAGAAAGGCAGTCGAGATCCAAAACCGACGAAGCTTCTCCTAAGCCAGTCGCCGGTACTCAGTGAGGCGCTTTCGCAGCCCCTGATACCCGCTACCTTAAAGTTTCAGGCCTCTGCCAACACCCATGTGGCATCCGGCATGCCAGAAGATACTCAAGGTATTGGACTGACTGACGTATCTCCCTCTGATGGGTCCGGAGCTGCCGAGCAAGCACTAGCATCTGAGGGTGTATTTCAGACCTCAACATTTTTATATCAAACCGACGAAAGCTGCAAAACCAAAGGCAAAGACGCCTTCTAAAACTAAAAAAAAGATGCCTGAGCCATGTGTACAGGCCTCTATGCCTAAAAAACAGATGATGAAAATGGCTGAAGACCCTATTACCTTGATCAGGGGTACCCATCCTTCTCCAGATAAGAGGCCTAGGCAAGACACTGACTATGAATCTTCAGATCAAGTTTCTATTTCTTCTAATCAGGAATTATGTTTACCTCCCTATGAAGATTCTGATGCTGATGAGTGTATTCCTTCTGCATCTCCTCCTGAGGATTATTCATTTTGAGAAACCTTGAGGGAGCATTTCCACTGGGAGAATAAAGTTTTCTCAGAATCAAAAAAGAGGCTCAGGGATTTCCTCCTCCTCCCTCAGTATAAGCCTTTAGCCATCCCCCTTGTGGATGTTTTTTCGGAGTCGAGCCTGACTCTCTACCTCCGGCTCCCAGTAAGCCTGACTGGTATTACAGGATTCCTGACTCTCAAATTTTTATTTAGAAACCCTGCTGCCGATCCTGAAACTATTTCACAGGGTCCAAAGGGAGTTAAGGCCTCAACAGCAAAAAGCCCTACCCCCTCCGACAGAGATTCAAGGGCGCTGGACAGATGGGGAATAAAGGTTTATACATCTGCAACCTTGGCAATCGGGGCCTTAAACGGTCAATTTCATATGCTAAGTACCAACAACATGTTATGGGATTGCTGAAACAGAAAATGATGATTTCAGAATGTGCAGAAAATAAGGAATTGCAGGAATTATTGCATGCAGCTGAACAAGTTGGAAAGCATACTTTGCAATGTGATTTTGATTCTTTAGCGGCCTCCTCCAGGGCCGCAGTTACTGTATCTATGATTAGGAGGCATGCCTGGTTAAAGGAACAAAATTTGCCTCATGTTAAAGCTAAATTGCTAGATGCACCTTTACAGCATGATTTTTTGTTTGGTATTAAGGCAGAAGAGGTTTTTAAGAAAATGGAAGACAAAGCTAAGTCTATGCAAACTGTTAGATTTCTTACAAGTGCAGCCACCTAGATTCAGTAGACACTGGCCTTCAAAAAAATTGGTCCTTTCCTGTATCAGACAGAGCTCAAAGGGGCAAATCCAGACGCCCTAAGGGTTCCAGGTACCAGGCTCAAGACTCATACAGGTCAAAGCAATGGGGCGCATCCACCTCCAAATCTGGAGGAGATAAAGCGCAAACCTACAGAAAACAGGTTTCGTCCCTCATGGATAAATGGGGGCCATTCAGACAGTACCAGAACAGGAAAAAGGACAAGGTTTTTACTCAAGACTGTCTCATACATGTCAAAGCAATGGGGCGCATCCACCTCCAAATCTGGAGGAGATAAAGTGCAAACCTACAGAAAACAGGTTTCGTCCCTCATGGATAATGGGGGCCATTCAGACAGTACCAGAACAGGAAAAAGGACAAGGTTTTTACTCAAGACTGTTCTTGGTACCCAGAAAGGACAAGGCCTGGCGGGCCAGTACTGGATTTGTCAATTTTGAACACATGCCTGGACATTCCAGAATTCAAAATGCTGACTTTGCAGCAGCTTCTGCCCATGCTGGGCAAGAATGCTTAGCTAGTGAAAGACCTAAAAGAGGCATACCTGCATTTCCCAATAATAATTCAAGGTTAGCTTAATGCATTACCAATTCTTTGCACTGCCCTTTGGCTTATCTAATAATTCAAGGCTAGCTTAATGCATTGCCAATTATTTGCACTGCCCTTTGGCTGATCTACTGCGCCCAGGGTCTTTACCAAGTGCCTGGCACCAGTAATTGCATTTTGCAGACGAAGTATACAAATATATCCTTACTTGGATGAATGTCTCATTCAAGCAGAGAACAAGGACACTCCAACACGTGGCATTTGTGAAAAGCATCTAACATGCATAGGGTACACTAAGCGAAAAGTAATCACAACTGGTACCCTGTCAAAATATAACATTCCTGTGTGCAAGCTTGAATAAAACTGCCCAGATGGCTTACATTACGTCAGACAAAGGCAACTGGCAACAAAAACCCAGTCTTCTGCAAGACAAATTCTGCAGGCTCTGGGCTTCATGGCATCCTGCATCCTACTAATTCCATATGCAAGACTGCATATGAGGAAACTTCAGTGGTATCTAAAAAGTTTATGGAGTCAATATTCACAGTCTGGAAACAATTATTCCTCTCATTCCCTGCCTACAACAGGAGTTTCTATGGTGGGCAAAGGCCTGCCACCAAAACATAGGATGGCCCTTCACTCTACCCCCTGCCAGCCAAACCTTAACAGATGCATCAGATTATGCCTGGGTACCCACATGGCAGGAGGATGCATTCAGGGCATATGGGCCCCAAATCAAATGCATCTACATATCAACCAGAAAGAGATGCTAGCTGTTCAAAATTGCCTAACAGCCTTCAAGGACTTCATCCAGGACAACTACTGATAAGACTGACAACACCACAGTCATGTGGTATATAAACAAGCAAGGGGGCACACACTCTTATCCCCTTTGCAGATTAGCCATGGCACTGTGGGACAGAGCTTTGACCTACCAAGTACATCTTCAAGCTCAATTCCTGCCAGGAAAACAGAACACTCTGGCAGACTATTTAAGCAGAAACCTTATGGATCCTCACGAGTGGAAACTAAATCCACAAGTCTTCAGCATAAGAGAAATGGGGAGCCCAGACACAGATTTATTTGCCTCTCCTCAAAATAATCAATTGAAAAGATTCTGCACAAGGACTTATCACAGACAAGCATGGAAAGTGGACGCCCTATCCTTCAGGTGGAATACCTATCAGTTTATGCCTTTCCTCCTCTGCCTCTTCTACCAAAGTTTCTCAGTCAGAAAAGAGAAGCCAAAGATATTAATTGCCTCTGACTGGCCCAGTCAATACTGGTACCCAATCCTAAGGAACTTGTCTCAATACCCAGCATGGACTTTGCCTCATAGACCACAACTACTGTACCAGCAAAACAATCAGATCTTGCACAATCAACTGCAGACTCTAAACCTAGCAGCATGGCTAATTATGTAATCCTACAAACAGCCCCTCTCAGTAAAGCTGTGATGGATGTCATTTTGGAAGTCAGAAGGCCTAGTACTAGAAAATCTTATGCTGACAAGTGGAAGAGATTCTGTGCTTGGTATCAAGCACAAGGAACTGATGCATCAGAACCAAATATTCCTCCGTTATTACAATACTTAACTGAGATGCTTGACAAAGGCCTGTCTTTCTCATCCATAAAAATCCATGCCTCTGCCATTTTGGCTGATTACAACAGAGGCACCAATCTTTTCTCATCCTTTACTAAAGCAGTATCTTAGAGGAGCCAAAAGTTTAAGGCACCCTAGAAGATCACCATTACCTGCATGGGACATCAATTATGTGTTGGAAAAGCTCACCCTGCCTCCATTTGAACCAGCTGCTACCGGAGATGTAAAGTTAATATGGAAGACTGCTCTGTTACTAGCAATTACTTCAGCAAGAGGAGTTTCAGAGCTACTGGCCCTCATGGCTGTAGAGCCTTTTATCATATTTTACCTGGACAGGGTGTGTCTGAGGACAAATCCTACTTTTATGCCTAAGGTGGTTTCCAGTGTGGCTCTTAACCAAACAATTCATCTGCCAACTTTTTATCCCAATCCGCAGAATAAAGGGGAGAGAATTCTGCATTCCTTGGATGTACACAGACAGCTAAGATTCTGCTTGAGCAGGGCTAAAGCTCTAAGAAAAACTGAGCAATTACTAGTGTCCTGTGCTGCAGGATCAGAAGGAAAGGCTATTTCAAAGCAGACAATTTCAAAGTGAATAAGCCACTGCATCCGATGTTCGTGTTTCACTGTTGCAGCCATTACTCTTGGGTTATCTTGCTGGCAGGCTACCTGCAGTCTGCCTGAATTCCGAAGTCCTGGTCCGGCGTCTGTTGTTGTCGCCTCTTCCCTGACATCAGTGCGCCAGGGGTATAAAAGATGCAGCCGACGCCATTTTCTTAAGTCTTTCTTGCCGTGTGGTGCCTGAAGCAAAAGCAGTTTGCAAGTGCCGGTCGGCAGACTCCTGAGATTTTCCAATCCGAATTTCAGAACCGAGGTCCTCATTAAAGCGAAGTACCCTGTTGGGGAAAATTTTTCTTGCTCCACGCCGATCTCTGAAAAAGTTAACAATTGTATTTATTGTGGGAAGCAAATACCTCATAAGGATTTTCACTCTTACTGTATTTCTTGCCTAGGCCCTGACCACGACATTGCTAGCTGTCAGTTTTGTGCTAGATTTAAACAACGCACTATTAAGTGTCGGTTGGATTTTGCATTTCATTACTTTGGCCAAAGGTTTAATTATATAATGCTGTCGGAACAGCCGACCGGAATTTACAAAAAACGCAAAGACAAGGAAAAGGATAGGCATCCGAGGTCCAAAACCGACGAGGCCACTGTTAGGCCAGTCGCCAGTTCTCAGTGAGGTGCTTTTGCAGCCCCTGGTGCCCACTACCTCAAAGCCACAGGCCGCTTCTGACTCCCACGTGGAGCCGACTGGGCCTCTGGATACTCAAGGTATTGGACACTCAGAAATCATTCCCTCAGATGGGTCCGGAGCTGCTGAGCAGGCATCTGCTTCTGAGGGTGTCTTCAGACCTACACAGTTATGTTAAACCATCTTCAGCTTTAAAGACTAAAGCAGCTCTAAAGACAAAAATACAAGTACAGCATTCTCCTACTCAGACTTCCCTGCCTAAAAAAACAGATGCTTAAAATGGCCGAAGACCTAATTACTTTGATCAGGGGTTCTTATCCCCCTCCTAAGAGGCCTAGCCAAGAGACAGAATTCCTCTGATCAGGTTTCTATTTCCTCTGATTCCTCTTCTGAACAGGGTTATTCTATGCCTCCCTATGAGGATTCTGATGCTGAAGAATCCATTCCTTCAGCCTCTCCTCCTGAGGATTATTGTTTTGGGGAAATCCTGCATACCATGAGGGAGCATTTCCACTGGGAGAGCCAAGATTACTCAGAATCTAAGAAAAGGCACAGACTTTCTGCTTCTTCCTCAGCACAGACCCCTTGCTATTCCTCCTGTTCTAGACATTGTAGATGTATTTTCAGATTCCGGCCTGACTCTTTACCCCCTGCACCTGCTAAGCCAGACAGATACTACAGGGTCCCAGATTCTCATAAATTCCTATACAACAACCCCGCTGCTGACCCAGAAACTATATCTCAGGGTCTCAAAGGGGTCAAAGCTTCCACTGCAAAAAACCCTGTCCCCTCTGATAGGGATTCTAGGGCACTGGGCAGATGGGGGGAAGAAAGTTTACACTTCTGCTACCTTGGCTGTAAGGACTTTAAATTGTCAGTTTCATATGCTTAAATATCAGCAATATTTAATGTCACTGCTTAAACAGAAAACGTTGACAATTTCTGAGTGTTTAGAGAACAAGGAAATGCAGGATTTATTGCATGCAGGTGAACAAGTGGGAAAGCATACTTTGCAGTGTGGTTATGATTCACTGGAGGCCTCTTGCAGGGCAGTAGTTACAGGCTCTGTCATTCGAAGGCATGCTTGGTTAAAGGAACAGAATCTGCCTGATCATGTTAAAGCAAAATTATTAGATGCTCCATTACATCATGACACTTTGGTGCTAAAGCAGAAGAGGTGTTAAAGAAAATGGAGGATAAAGCAAAATCTATGCAGACAGTTAAGGATTTTTTACAGGTACAACCACCCAGATTTAGCAGGAACTAGCCTTCAAAAAATTGGTCCTTTCCCGTGTCAGACCACAAAGAGGCAGATACAGACGCCCCAGAGGCAGATCTCAGCCCCAAGGCTCATACAGGCGTAAACAGTGGGGTGCTGCTACCACCAAAAACGGAGAAGACAAATCGCAACCTTACAGGAAACAGTCCCAATGATTTTCCTCTGCCAGATTCAAGCACTTTTCTTTTGGCAGCCCCCTTATGGGGAAAACTAGCACTTTTTTCACTAAATTGGCAAATGATTACCCAAGACAAATGGGTCTTAAACAGTGTGCCAGGGCTACAGGTACCATTTTCACACCCTACCAAGGGCAAAAGGTATGCCAGACCTGTCGCACAATCAATGGGCAGAGGCACAATTGCAAATTACAGCTCTCATGGAAATGAGGGCCATTCAATAAGTACCTCAACAAGTTCAGGGGCACGGATTTTACTCCAGACTTTTCTTAGTGCCCAGAAAGGACAAAGCCTGGAGACCAATACTGGACCTGTCTATACTAAACACATTTCTGGAAGTTCCAGAATTCAAGATGTTGACTCTGCAGCAGCTACTGCCCATGCTGGGCAAGAAGGCTTGGCTTAGATTCGTAGCTGGCTCAATGCACTACCAATTCTCTGCACTGCCCTTTGGCTCATCTACTGCGCCTAGGGTCTTCACAAAATGCCTGGCACCAGTAATTGCATTTTGCAGACAGAGGAATTCAAATATCCCTACTTGGACGACTGCCTTATTCAAGCAGAGAACAAAGACATTCTTGTAAAGCATCTGGCATTTGTAAAAAGATAACTAATTTGCCTGGGGTACACTGTAAACTTAAAGAAATCAAAACTAGTACTCTCTCAAGAGATAATATTCCTGGACGCAAGCTTAAATGCAACTGCCCAGATGGCGTATCTCATGCCAGACAAAGGCAACTGACTTCTTACTTCAGAAATTTGCAACAAAGACTCAATTGTCTGCAAGGAAAATCCTGCAGGCCTTTGGCTTCATGGCATCCTGCGTTCTACTAATTCCATATGCTAGACTGCATATGAGGAAACTAAAATGGTATCTAGGAAGTGTTTGGACTCTGCATTGCCACAGCCTAGAGACAGGAATTACCCTCATTCTCTGCCTTCAACAGGAGTTTCGATGGGGTGCACAGGTCTGTCACCACAACAAGGGTCTGACGTTCACTCTACCCACAGCCAGTCACACTGACAATGGATTCATCAGATTATGCCTGGGGGGCCCATATGGCAGGAAAATGTATTCAGGGCACATGGCCTGCAAGCCAGATGCATCTTCATATCGATCAAAGAGATGCTAGCTGTTCAGAATGCCCTGACAGCTTTCAAGGATCTACTTCATCCAGAATAGCTACAGATAGACTGACAATACGGTCATGTGGTACACAAGCAGGGAGGTGCACATTCCTACCCCTCTGCAAACAAGCAATGACCTTGTGGGACACAGCATTGACTTATCAAGTTCACCTGCAAGCACAATTCCTGCCAGGAAAAACAGATACTCTGGCAGATGAACTAAGCAGAAACCTCATGGATCCCTATGAGTGGAAACTGGATCTACGTGTCTTCAGCATGGTAACAAGGAAATGAGGATGCCCAGACATCTATTTGCCTCCCCTCACAACTGCCTATTAGAGATGTTGCACAAGGATTTATCACAAACAAGCATGGAGAGTGGACTCCCTATCCTTCAGCTGGAAAAACCTAACAGTATATGCCTTTCCTCCACTGCCTCTCCTTCGCAAGGTACTCCTAAAGGTCAGACTAGAGAAGCCAAAAATGATACTGATTGCACCAGACTGGCCATGCCAGCACTGGTACCCAATCCTAAAGAACTTGTCTCAAGGTCCAGCATGGATATTGCCTCAAACTTTTCACTTACTGACCCAACAAAACAGTCGGATCCTGTACAGCCAACTCAGGACCTTAAATCTGGCAGCATGGCGGATAATGTAGCCATACAGAACACTCCTTTCAAAAGCTATTATGGATGTCATCTTGGAGGCCAGGAGGCCCAGTACGAGAAAATCTCTTCCAGAAAAATGGAAGAGATTCTGTGCTTGGAACCAGGAACAAGGCATTGACACGTGTGTGCCAATTATTCCTCAGATTTTACAATACCTAACTGAGATGATGGACAAAGGCCTTTCTTTATCAATTAAGATTCATGCCTCTGCCATTTCAGCCCATTACAATACGGAACCACCTAGCTTTTCTCATCCTTTAATAAGCCAGTACCTCAGAGGGGCCAAAAACAGGCCCCCAAGGAGAGCACCAATTCCAGCATGGGACCTCAATTATGTCTTGGAAAAACTCGCACTGCCTCCTTTTGAGCCAGCCTCAACAGCGGATATAAAATTCTTATCCTGGAAAACAGCTCTACTCCTAGCAATAACCTCTGCAAGACTGGTTTTGGAGTTACAAGCACTCATAGCTGTGGAACCTTTTATCATTTTCTATCCAGACAGGGTTTCTCTGAGGACAAACCCGACATGTCTAAGGTGGTGTCCAGTGTGGCCCTCAACCAAACCATTCACTTTCCTACCTTTTATCCAAACCCACAGAACAAGGGGGAGAAAATTCTGCATTCTTTGGACATACACAGGCAGCTGCACTTATAGTTGGACAGAAAGCTTTCAGAAAGACTGAGCAACTTTTAATGTCATATGCTGCAGGATCACAAGGAAAGGCTATCTCAAAGCAGACTATTTCTAAGTGGATAGGTCATTGCATCCGTTTCTGCTATTCTCAGCATGGCAAATCAGTGTCTAAGGGCATTAGGCCTCATTCTATAAGAGCAGCAGCCACTTCAGCAGCCTTCCTCAGAGGAGTACCAACCAAAGACATCTTAGAGGCTGCAACTTAGAGTTCAGTGCACACTTTTACAAAGCACTACCACTTACCTCTTTACTCTAAATCCAGAACAGGCTTTGCCACTGCAGTTCTGCAGGGCCTCGTAGCCTCTCCTAATCCTATTTAGCTCAGCCACCCATCCTTAACTTTGGGATTCAACCCAAGAGTAATGACTGCAACAGTGAAACACAATGAACATAGTACAGTTGTGTACCTACCATAAATGTAGATGTTAGTGTATTCACTGTTGCAATCCAGGTTGCCCACCCACCAGCCCCCTTTCTTTGCTGGGACTTATCTGTACTTCTCTATCCTATACAACCTATGTGGTGTATTTGCTTCTAGATGAAGGTATTTATTTTAGTGCATGCTTTTATAAGCTATGTTTTTTAGCCTACCTTTTGAGGGCTCCTGACATCTGGGGCCAGAAAAACTGAAGAAAATGGCGTCTGCTGCATCTTTTATACCCCCGGCGCACTGACGTCAAGGAAGAGGCGACAGCAACTGACGCTGGACCAGGACTTTGGAATTCAGGCCGACAGGATAACCCAAGAGTAATGACTGCAACAGTGAATACACTCTTAACATCTACATTTATGGTAGATACACAACTGTAGTTTTCTGCTACTTACACCATGGTAAACCTGTGTCCATGGGTATTAGGTGTCATTCCACCAGAGCTGCAGCTACTTCATCAGCCTTTCTCAGAGTACCAACCAAAGACATTCTAGAGGCTGCTACTTGGAGGTCTGTTCACTCCTTTACAAAGTATTACCATTTGCCTCTCTAATCTAAGTCCAGGGCAGGCTTTGCCACTGCAGTGCTGCAGGGCTTTATAGCTGCACCTAATGCTGTTTAGTTCCAGCCTCCCAACCATAGCTTTGGAATTCTACCCAAATGTAATGTCCAACAGTGAAACACGAACATAGTACAGTTGTGTACCTACCATAAATGTAGATGTTCGAGTGTATTCACAGTTGCAATGCAGGTTACCCTCCTGCCATCCCCCTGTTGTTCTGAAGTTTCTTTCCTTCACTATCTTCTGCAACCGACACAGGACCCAAGACTTTGGAATTCAGACCGACCGAGGGCAACCTGCCAGCATATTACCCAATTGTAATGACTGCATCATTGAATACACACTAACATCAAGGTTTATGGTAAGTGTACACAACTGTACTTTACTGAAATTTACCCAGACGTTTAGGCTCACTGTCTTAAGTTTCTTTTGTTACACTGGGTGAGCCAGAATTAAGCTGTTATTCAATGTGCATCCATCTTGGAAAATTAGTCACTCAGAAGTGTCCTGTTCATCTTCCGCTGTAATCATAGCACAAGGGGAGACGCCTTCCGGTGACTCTAGTACATCCGGCCATTTAACAAAACATGGATGCTACTGCTAGGGTGCATGTGATGCCCCACGTCTTTCTGGAGGTCGGCCATAAACAGACTGGTACAAAACTGACAGCACTAATCTTCCTCAAACTTTTCTGCAGCCTGTATTACTGCCAGCTCCTTTGGAAAAGTGATCCTGCATGAAGCATTTTTCTGACTTCAGGCAAGTGCCCCATAGAGTTTTTTTATTATCTTTTGCTACTTCTGTTTGGTTTCATGTCAGAAATGGCAAGTGTAGGTGTGGAAGGCAAATACCACATAAAGGTACGCATGAGCTCTGCCGTTTTTGCTTAGGCCAGGAACATTACACTACTTTTAGTATTTGTCAGGCCGTTTTTTCCCAAAACCCTCAGGAGTCACTTAGCTGCTCTTAAACTTTTGGAGAACCAATGTCTAAAGCAGTTGGCCAAAGTGAATGATGTGATGGGCTCCTTGGATGACCCACCAGTCAAAAAGGCCAAAAAGTCTAGGCCTGAGCCGACTGCTGCATACTCTCCTCTAGCCCGTACCTCTTTGGGCTGGTGAAGGCCCTGAGTCTGAGCTATAATCCTCGGACCTTCCTTTGTCAAGCACCCAAGTGGAAGCTGTTAAAGAAGTCGAATGCACATCCCAGAGGGAATAACAGGCATCCATATCCGTCACCGAGGGGGAAGCTAGGCTCATATTGGAGGGTCCAAGGGGTCTCGCAAATTGTGGTTCATGAGGACCTTGCCCTTTGATATTCAGTGCTGTCTGGCACCCCCACTCTTCACCAGATCTCCGATACCTTGTCGGAGTCCCATAAAAAGAATCAGCAAAAAAACAAACCTCTTGCTCCTTTGCCGACACCCACAGCCTCTGAACAGCTTCCTGACTGGCAGACCTTCACCCAAGGTCTTTTAAACGCCTTCTTTGCCCTATGCTAGGCCCCTACTGCATTTACCTCCAAAGGTAAGCCTGTTCCAGATATTTAATCTGAAGAGGATTCATCAGATGATGAATCTCTCGCCTGTACTTCACAAATTGCTTCCCCTCTGGGGGTATGCTTCCCGAGAGGAGGAGTAATGGCACAGATTCCCCAGATTAAGATTTCACCTTCGGGGAAGCCATTGCTCAAATGAAAGAATTCTTTAAGTGGGGCATAGGTTACAGAAACCCAGAAGAGGTATGACTTCTTGCAAATGGAGTTTCTCAACTCATCTGCTGTACCTCCAGTACAACCTGCATTCTTGGATGAATTTCTGGCTGCTTCCAAAAACCTTGATTCACAGCCTCCTGCATGCAAATGCCCAGACAGTGTTATAAGGTCCCTGAGGATGCTAAATTCTTGTATAAAGCATCCTCTGCAGACCCTTTGGTCCTTGATGTAGCTACTGACAACTGCTAAGCGGCTCCATTCCTTCTTTCTCTTGCCCTCTGATAAGGATAGCAGGTTAATGGAGCTCCTATGGAAAAAGTTATACACGTCTGCTACCCTACCAGTTGGCGCAGTTAACTACCAGATCCACATGGACAAATATTCCCTGGCCCTGCTAGCTGATGTGACTAAACTAGGGGACCTCCCCAGCCAAGGCCTGAATATCTACCGTGTTAAACCCTTGTACATGGGTGACTAAGCACTCAAGTGCAGTTATGATAGTCATCTAGGAGTGCTTCAGCATTTATTATTAGGAGATGCTCCTGGCTTAGGTTGCAGCCTCTCCCTGATGACATTAAGTCCAAACTCTTGGACGCAATTTAGACAAAGATTTGTTTGTTTGGGAGGCTGCTGACCTTTTTAAGACAAAGTGAAGGGCAAGGAGCTACAGGGTCTGAGACACGCTTGTCTCTCCGATCCCATGCTTTCAAAGGAACTACCCTACCAAAAACTGCTTTGTGGAAAGGCTGCCAGACAATTGCAAGCCAAAAGCAAGGGGCACTCCAGGAAACAGTCCTCAGCTAGATCTGCTCCCTCTACCCCTGCTACCAAACTGCCCTTTCAGTGTAAGCCTTGGTAGCCTGTGACTACCAGGTACTGGATCTCAACACCCCATTTTCCATGCATCTCTCCCTCTCTCTACCAGCTTGGGATCAGGTTAGCCAGGACTCTTTGGCCCTCTCTGTAATAAAACAGGGATGATTCATGAGTTGGAAGACCAAACCTACTTTTAAAGGCATTCCCCAACCCCCTTGAACCACTGCCTTCCTTCCTCCCTCTGTTACAGGAGCTCCTGGATCAATGATCCATTCAAGAAGTCCCTGTACATGCAAGCGAAAAGGGGTTTTAATCCAGGATGTTCCTAGTTCCCAGGAAAAAAAGGTCCATGGAGACCAATCCTGGACCTATCTCATCTCAACACCTTTCTTCAAGTTCCCTCCTTTCTAATGCTCACTCTTCCTACCCTGCTCCCCCTGATCCTTCTCCAGGCTTCTTAATATCCTTAGATGTAAAACACACCTATTTACACATTCATTCCATCCCGTCTTCAGGAAATTCCTCCGCATATTAGTGGTTCTGCACACTCAATTCTGTGCTATGCCATTTGGTCACTCTACGCCCCCAAGAGTGTTTACAAAATGCCTGGGACCAGTAATGGCCTTAGCCAGGACTAAGTAAATCCAACTCTTACCCTACCTAGACTATATCCTTATCCAGGCCCCGTCAGATTATTTTCGTGTTTCAATTTTGCAGTCATCACATTTGGGTTATCTGCTTGCAGTAGCCCTCAGTCGGCCTGATTAACGAAGTCTTGGGTCCTGCGTCGTTTGCTGTCTTTTCTTCCATGACGCCAGGTCGTCAGGGTTGTAAACCATGCAGCCGATGCCATTGCATCCATCTTTCTTGCTGTGCGGTGCCCGAAGCAGAAGCAGTTCGCAAGTGCCAGTTGGCTGACTCCTGAAATTTTCATTTTCGAGTTTCAGAACCGAAGTCTTCAACTAAAAGTTAAGTACCCCGATGTTCATCGTGCATACAGCTGCTGTAATAACATATGGGTTCTCTGCCGTCAGACGGTCCCTCGGTCGGCCGAATTCCAAAGTCTAGGTCCGGCGTCGGTTGTCGCTTCTTTTCCTGACGTCAGTGAGGCAGGAGTATATAAGACACAGCCGACGCCATTTTCTTCAGTTTTTTTTGCTGCATGGTGCCTGAAGCAGAAGCAGTTCGCAAGTGCCGGTCGGCCAGCTCCTGAATTTACGAAAAATTTGGAAACCAAAGTCTTCATTAAAGCTAAGTACCCCACTGGGGAAACTTTTCTTGCCTCAGACCAATGTCAGAAAAAGTTAACAATTGTATTTCTTGTTGGAAGCAAATACTGCATAAGGATTTCCATTCCCTCTGCATACCTTGTTTAGGCCCAGACCACGACGTCTCGGGCTGTCGCTTTTGTGCAACTTTCAATAAACGCACTATCAAGCGTCGGGTGGAGTTCGCCCAACATTTATTTGGTAAAGCGTTTGATTATAAAATGTCATCGGAGTCTCCGACTACAGTTTTGTCCAAAAAGCACAAGGACTGACATGCGAGGTCCGCGGTCTCCACCGACACCACGTCAAAACCGGCTACACGTGGTCCGGTTCTCAGCGAGACGCCTATGCAGTCCTTGACTACCGACGACACTTCCTTGGCAGGGTCTTCTGTACCCGAGACCGCAGGTACCTCGGCCCATACCCAGACTACAACCACCGAAGCCACTGTGAGCGTTGAGTCTCCTAATGTGGACAGGTCCACTTCCACCCATGGTGTCTTTAGACCCTCACCTTCCTTTTCCATTAAGGCCTTTACTAAGTCCAAATCATTCAGGCATCCCAAGAGGCCTGTAGCACAGGGCCCATCCACAAGCCCCATGCCTAAAAAACAGATGCTTAAAATGGCTGAGGATTTCATTACTCTTATCAGGGGTTCCCAACCCCCTCCTGACAAGAGGACCAGAGTGGAGGAAGATTCTCCCTCTTCTGAGCAGGGCTCCATTTTTTCAGAACACTCTGATGTAGAAGAGCAATCTTACTTCCCTTTTGAAGGTTCTGATGCAGAGCAATCCATTCCTTCTGTATCTCCTCCTGAGGATTATTCTTTTGGGGAAACCTTGCACACTTTGAGGGAACACTTCCATTGGGAAGGCAAAGACTTTTCTTATTCCAAGAAAAGACTGAAGGAATTTCTTTTTTGTTACCTCAACACAGACCTCTGGCGATGCCTCCTGTCTTGGATGTACTTGATGATGTTTATTCGGAGGCTTGCCTTAACCCGGATTCCCTGCCTCCTGCCCCAGTCAAGCCTGATAGGTACTACAGAGTTCCTAACTCTCACCAATTTATTTTCAAAAGCCATAATGCTGACCCTGAAACCATTTCTCAAGGCCCCAAGGGAATGAAGGCCTCTACTGCTAAGAATCCACTACCTTCCGAAAGAGAGTCGAGATCCTTAAAAAGGTGGGGAAAAAAGGTATATACCTCGGCCACCCTAGCCATGAGGGCCTTAAATTGTCAGTTTCATATGCTTAAATATCAGCAGTTTCTGTTATCACAGTTAAGAAATAAAATGTCTCAACCTGAACAACCAGATTTGAAGGAGTTGCAGGATATGATGCATAGTGCAGAACAAGTGGGTAAACACACCTTACAATGTGGTTATGATGCCCTAGAGGCCTCAAGTAGAGCTGCAGTTACAGGATCAGTCATTCGTAGGCATGCATGGCTTGGGGAACAAATCTTGCCTGATCATGTGAAAGCTAAATTGCTAGATGCTCCTTTGCAAAAGGATGTGCTATTTGGTACTAATGCTGAGGAGATACTACGGAAAATGGAAGAAAAAGCCAAATCTATGCAAACTGTCAAAGCTTTTCTACAGGTTCAACCACCACGTTTTAGCAGAAATTGACCTTCTAAAAACTGGTCCTTTCCAGCCACGGACAGGCCCCAAAGAGGTAGGTATAGGCGCACAAGGGGCAGAGGTCAATCACAAGGATCTTAGAGGCAGGCAATGGCAAGCTCCAGCACCAAGAGGTGGTGACAACGGTGCACAGCAATACAGGAAAGAAACCCAATGACTTCCTCCTTTCCAGGCCAAGCAAGTCTCAGCTGGCAGCACCCTTGGGTGGAAAGCTGGCATTATTTACAAGAAATTGGCATATGGTCACAACAGACAAATGGATCCTGGACGTTATAAACAGAGGCTACAGATTTCATTTTCACACTCTTCCAAAAATGAGGCATGCCAAACCTGCCACACAATCAAAGGGCAGAGGCACAACTACAAATTTCAAAACTCAGACATGAAAGCTATTCAAGAGGTTCACGAACAAGGTCAAGGTTTTTATTCCAGGCTTTTTCTGGTACCAAGGAAAGGAACCGACTGGAGACCCATTTTGGACTTATCCATCCAAACACATTCTTACTCGTACCAAACTTCAAGATGCTCACATTACAGCAGCTTCTTCCCATGCTGGGCAAGGGGTTTTGGCTGGTAACATTGGACCTCAAGGAGGCATACCTGCATGTCCCAATCAGACAAAGCTGCAGAAGATACCTCAGATTTCTTGCAGGTTCAATCCACTTTCAATTCTCTGCATTGCCCTTTGGCTTATCTACTGCGCCCAGAGTATTCACGAAATGCCTGGCATCAGTAATTGCCTACTGCAGGCTTCAAGGGATACAAATTTACCCTTATTTGGACGACTGCCTGATCCAATCAGACAGCAAGTACATACTTCTGGAACATCTGGCTTATGCAACACGGTTACTGAATGCTGTGGGATACACAATCAACAAAGAGAAATCCAGGCTAACGCCAGCTCAGAAAACAACTTTCCTGGGTGCCAACTTGGACACAAGCACCCAGATGGCCTATCTTATGCCAGAAAAGCAGAGGGGCAACTAACTCAGTACTTCAAAATGCTAGCAAATTGTACCAGGCTTACTGCAAGGAAAATCCTGCAGGCTCTGGGCTTCATGGCATCTTGCATTCTTTTAATCCCATGTGCAAAGTTGCATATGAGGAAACTTCAATGGTACCTAAACAATCTATGGTCTCAACACAGCCACAGTTTGGAAACAATAATACCAATAATTCCATGTTTGCAAAAGGAATTTCTATGGTGGGCTCAAGCATGTCAAACACAGGTCTCCCATTCTGCAAGCCTCAAGCAAATCAAGTCATCACAACAGACGCCTCAGATTACGCCTGGGGGTGCACTTGACAGACAGGTGCATGCAGGGCAAATGGTCCCAAAAGGAAAAGCACCTTCACATCAATCAAAAAGAAATGCTAGCAGTAATAAATGCAATTACAGCTTTCAAGGACCTCCTGCATCCAGGACAATTATTGATAACAGACAACACCACAGTTATGTGGTACATAAACAAACAAGGAGGAACACCTTCATATCCCCTGTGCAGACTAGCCATGACACTTTGGAACTTGGCTCTGGAATGGCAAATCGAACTTCAAGCACAGTACTTGCCAGGTTTGGAAAACACGCTGGCAGACAATCTAAGCAGAAATATGACAGATCCACACGAATGGAAATTGCATCCTCAAGTGTTTACAAAGATAATCCAAGCGTGGGGGAGGCCAGACATAGATCTCTTCGCCTCCCACAGGAATCATCAATTGGAAAAGTTTTGTTCAAGGACCTTTCATCCAAAGGCCTGGAGAGTGGACACCCTTTCATTCAGTTGGACAGCATGGACAGTTTACACTTTCCCACCTCTGCCTCTTCTGCCCAAGGTGCTCTTGAAAGCAAGAACAGAGAGACCAAAGATGATACTGATTGCTCCAGACTGGCCAAGACAACACTGCTACCCACTTCTGAGGAGCCTAACACACTCCTCCCTGGTCACTACCACTAATGCCTCTTCTGCTGACTCAGCACAACTACAAAACTCTTCACAGTCAGCTGAAAACACTCAGTCTCGCTGCATGGAAAATTCCTTAACACCTCAACAGACCTTACTCCCCAAAGAGGTACAGGATGTCATTTTGGAGGCCAGAAGGCCATCTACTAGAAAGGCTTACTCAGCAAAATGGAAACTGTTTTTCTCTTGGAATGAGAAAAAAGGCCAGGACCCTACAAAACTAAATTTGCCTCAGGTATTACAGTATCTAGCTGAGCTGCTGAATAGTGGACTTTCATTTTCCTCCATAAAAATCCATGCCTCAGCCATTTCTGCAGAATTCAACACGGATCCACCCTTATTCTCTCACCCACTCTTAAGACAGTTCCTCAGACGGGCTAAGAATATAAGACCACCAAGGAAACAACCAGTGCCAGCCTGGGATCTTAATTATATTCTAGAAAAATTAACATTGCCTCCCTTTGAACCAGCTGCCTCAACAGATTTGCAACATTTGTCCTGGAAAACAGCCTTCCTTCTGGCCATTACCTCAGCTCGTAGGGTTTCGGAACTACAAGCCCTCATGGCTCTGCAGCCCTTTCTCATCTTCCATCAGGACAGGGTTTCCCTTTGAACCATCCCATCATTTATGCCAAAAGTGGTATCCGGGGTAGCTTTAAATCAAGCCATACACTTGCCTACCTTTTACCCCAATCCTCAAAACAAAGGGGAAAGGCTGTTACACTCTTTAGACATCCATAGACAGCTACGTTATTTTTTGGACAGAACAAAGCCTTTTAGGAAATCAGAACAACTTTGTGTCCTATGCTGTAGGAGCTCAAGGGAAGCCAGTGACCAAACAGACAATTTCAAAATGGATAGGCCACTGCATACGGTTTTGTTACTCTTATCATGGAAAATCTGTCCCTACGGGCATCAGATCCCACTCCACCAGGGCCACAGCTACCTCTACAGCCTTCCTCAGAGGAGTTCCTACCAAAGATATTTTGGAGGCAGCCACTTAGAGTTCTGTACATACCTTCACAAGACACTACCACCTGCCTTTATGTTCCAAAACTAGAGCAGGCTTTGCTACTGCTGTGTTGCAGGGCATTCTGGCTCATCCCAGTTTTACCTAGTACCTACCACCCTGTGCGTAGCTTTGGGATTCTACACGTTACTGCAGCTGTATGCACGTTGAACATAGTACAGTTTTGTACCTACCATAAATGTCGATGTTCGAGTGCTAATACAGCTGCAGTACAGATTTCCCTCCCTCCTTCCCCTCTTGGTAAAGGCTTAGGACCTAACCCCTCTTCATACAACCTGTTTGGGTTATCCTTCTATGGTATATTTGCTTGCAACTACTGTTTTTTGATTACATTGCATTGCATGTATATAAATATAATTTATGTATTGCCTTCCTACTGGGGGCACCTGACATCTGGGGCAAGAAAGACTGAAGAAAATGGCGTTGACTGTGTCTTGTATACTCCTGCCTCACTGACGTCAGGAAAAGAAGCGACAACAACCGATGCTGGACCTAGACTTTGGAATTCGGCCGACCGAGGGACCGCCTGACGGCAGAGAAACCCATATGTTACTGCAGCTGTATTAGCACTCTAACATCTACTTTTATGGTAGGCACAAAACTGTACTTTTGGGAAACTTTTTCTTGCTCTAAACGTCAGTAAAAGTAAATAATTGCATTACTTGTGGAAAGCAAATACCTCAAAGATTTTCATTCGTACTGTATTCCTTGCCTAGGCCCTGACCACATCGTACCTCGCTGTCTGTTTTGTGCCTTATTTAAACCACGAACTATCAGTCTTCAGCATATTTTTTGCTGCTAAATATTTTGTGCTCAGTTAAATTATCCTGATGTGTCTTCGGTAAACCATCCGACTACCGACATTACGAAAAAATGCAAAGATAGAGACAGGCCGCCTAGGTCCAAAGCTGCCGATGACACTTCTCCTAAGCTAGTCGCCAGTACTCAGTGAGGTGCTTTCGCAGCCCCTGATATCCGATGTTCTTCATCTCACATTGCTGCAGTCCTAACACTTGGGTAGTCCGCTGTCCCTCGGTCGGCCCGAATATCAGAGTATAAGGCTGACGTCGGTCAAGGCGCATTTGACTGACATCAGAACGTCAGGGTACAAATGCGCATGACCGACGTCATATCCTCAGTCTTTTTTGCCGCATGGTCCGATGCAGAAGCAGTGTTGCAAGTGCCGTTCGGCGTTCTGAAATTTTTCGAATTCGGAGTTTCAGACCGAAGTCAGAGTTGGTTAAGTACCCCGTTGGGGAATATTTTGGTTTTTCTTGCCTCAGTGGTTTACCGGATGTCAGAAAAAGTGAATAACTGTATTTCTTGTGGGAAACAGATACCGCATAGGGATTACCATAATTTGTGTATACCTTGTTTGGGACTTGAGCACGACGTTGTTGGGTGTCGCTTTTGTGCTAGGTTCAATAAACGCACTATTAAGCGAAGGTTAGATTGTGCCAGGTTGGTCTTTGGGAAGCGCTGCAATTACAATATGCCGTCGGATGCTCCGGCCGCTTCCTCAAAGAAGCGCAAAGACAAGGCAGTCAAACCTAGGTTAGAGGAGTCGTCCGAACCGGACGCCGGTTCTTTTGAGACGTCAGTGGGACCGGTGGTTCCGGAGGCCTCTGGAGTCCCAGGGAGAAACTTTGATTTTACAGGATGTGGCCTCCCAGGAGGCAGGTCAGGCTGCAGGGGCTTCTCAGATAACTGTACTCCCCTCCCTTCCTAAGGTGTCTAGGCCCTCTCTTTCTGTTTCCAAGGCTTCTCCTAGAGGCAGGTCTAGTTTAGCTTCTGTGGGTGTCACTCCTAGTTCTTCAGGTTCTGTGCCCAAGAAGCACATGCTTAAAATGGCAGAAGATTTAATTACTTTAATTAGAGGCTCTATGCCCCCTCCTGATAAGAGGCCTAGAATGGAACCAGTGTTGGGGGATTATGAGCAGGCTTCGGATGTGTCTGAGTCTTCGGCTGAAGACTTGCAGGAGTATTCTCCTTATTCTGATGTGGATGATTCTACTCCTTCTGCTTCTCCTCCTGAGGATTTTTCTTTTTCAGAGACTCTTCATTCCATGAGAGAGCATTTTAAATGGGAAGGTCAGGACTTCTCTGATTCCAGGAAAAGGCTTAGGGAATTTTTTACCCCAGCATAGGCCTTTGGCTATACCTCCTGTTCTGAATGTGGTGGAAGATGTGTTTGCAGAGGCTTCTCTTAATCCTGATTCTTTGCCTCCTGCGCCTGTTAAACCAGATAGGTATTACAGGGTGCCTGAAGCTCATAAGTATCTTTTTAAGAGTCCTAGGGCAGACCCAGAAACTGTTAGCCAGGGGCCTAAGGGTGTTAAGGCTTCTGTTGTCAAGAATCCGGTTCCTGCAGATAGAGGCCAGGGCCTTGGATAGATGGGGAAAGAAAGTTTATACTTCTTCCACTCTAGCCATGAGAGCTTTGAATTGCCAGTTTCACATGTTGAAATATCAGAATTATCTCCTTTCACAATTGAAGTCTAAGGTTGATGCTCTGGCGGAAGGTATTGATTGTAAAGAGTTACATGATTTAGTGCATGTTTCTGAACAGGTGGGTAAGCATTCTTTGCAATGTGGTTTTGATGCTGTACAGGCCTCGTCTAGGGTGGCTGCCACTGGGTCAGTTCTTCGCAGGCATGCCTGGCTGAGGGATCAAAATTTATCTCACCATGTTAAAACAAGGATTTTGGATGCTCCTTTACAATCTGATGTCTTGTTTGGTTCTCCTGTTGAAGCAGTTTTAAAGAAAATGGAAGACAAGGCTAAGTCTATGCAGACTGTTAAAGATTTTTTGCAGGTTCAGCCTCCAAAGTTTAGTAGAAATTGGCCTACTAAGGGGTGGACGTATCCTTCTTATGATTCCCAGTCTAGGGGTAGATCTAGACGTGGCAGGGGCAGAGGTCAGGGCTCTTTCAGGCCTAGAACAGGGAGTTCTCCTGCACAGTCTTCGGGTGAGGGCAGGGGTCAGTCCTTTCGTAAACAGACCCAATGACCTACCTTTTCAGCTGCCAGAACCTTCTCGCCTGGCAGCACCTTTGGGATGAAGGTTGGCACTTTTCAAAGAAAATTGGAGTATAATTACCCAAGACATGGGTATTGGATATCATACACCACGGTTACAGGTTTTATTTCCATACCTTGCCTCCTTTCAAAGGCATGCCAGACATTCCTCCTCAACAAAGAATAGAGGCTCACAAGCAAATTTCTCTGTTACTCCAAATAGGGGCCATACAGCCGGTTCCTATGCCAGAAAGGGGCCTAGGATTTTATTCTCGCCTGTTCCTAGTACCAAAAAAGGGGAATACGTGGAGACCAATTTTGGATTTATCTATCCTCAACACTTATCTGGACATTCCCAAGTTCAAAATGTTGACGTTACAGCAGCTTTTACCTCTACTGGGCAAGGATCACTGGATGGTAACTTTGGATCTCAAGGAGGCTTACCTCCATGTTCCTATCAGACTAAGTTGCAGGAAGTATCTGCGTTTTTGGACTGGGACTTCTCACTATCAGTTCTCTGCATTGCCCTTTGGCTTATCTACTGCACCCAGAGTATTCACGAAAGTTCTGGCTCCAGTGATAGCTTTTTTCAGGCTAAAAGGAATACAAATCTATCCTTATTTGGACGATTGCCTGATTCTGGCTCAAGGAAGGGACGAGCTTCTTCATCATTTGGAATATGTGATAGCAGTGCTAAGATGCCTGGGGTATTCTGTGAACGAAATAAAGTCCAGTCTAGTACCCTCTCAAGACATGTGCTTTCTGGGTGTAAGACTGAATACAGCATCCCAGATGGCCTTTTCAACCCCGGACAAACAAAAGAATCTTTCCCTTTACTTCCATCAACTATCTCTTCAGTCCGGGCTGACTGCAAGGACAGTCCTTCAAGCCTTAGGGTTCATGGCATCTTGTATTCTGGTGCTTCCCAATGCCAAACTGCATATGAGGAAGCTGCAATGGTATCTCAAAAATGTATGGACACAGCACTGCCAGGATCTGGACACTGTCATTCAAATAATACCTTGCATTCAAAAGGAATTTTTGTGGTGGGCTCAGGAATGTCACCTAAACAAGGGACTCTGTGACCCGGCCAGAGGCGAGTCAGATTTTAACGACAGATGCCTCAGACAAAGCTTGGGGAGCTCATCTCAATGGAAAGTGGATACAAGACAAGTGGCCTGTCAGACTACAGCATCTACATATCAACTTGAAGGAGATGTTAGCAGTCCAGTTTGCATTAATAGCTTTCAAGGATTTACTTCTTCCAGGGCAGGTGTTGATTCTAACAGACAACACAACTGTCATGTGGTACATCAACAAGCAAGGGGGTACACATTCTTATCCTCTATGCAGGCAAGCAATGATTTTGTGGGAGACTGCTCTCAGTTTACAACTAAATCTTCAGGCAAGGTTTCTGCCGGAGCACAGAACTCCTTAGCAGATGTGTTAAGCAGACAAATCATGGATCCCCACGAGTGGAAACTGGATCTTCATGTATTTCAGAAATTGACAGTGTCATGGGGAACTCCAGACATAGATCTGTTCGCTTCTCCACTAAACCACCAGCTGCCAAAGTTTTGCACAAAGAGGTTTCATCCCACAGCTTGGAAAGTGGATGCTCTTTCTTTCAGTTGGAAAAATCTTCATGTGTATGCCTTTCCACCTCTGCCTCTCCTCCCAAAGGTACTTCTGAAGGTCAGACAGGACAAGCCAAGGATGATTTTGATAGCTCCAGATTGGCCTCGACAGCACTGGTACCCATTACTGAGAAGTCTAGTACGGAAGCCTCCATGGCCTTTGCCTTTGATTCCACACCTGTTGTCCCAGGAGGACAGTCATTTGCTCAATGTCAAACTTCACTCTCTTCACCTAACAGCCTGGCATATTCTGTTTTGAACCATAGAGGGTCTCATCTTCCACAACAAGTTTTGAATGTGATTTTGGAAGCTAGAAGGCCTAGTACAAGGAAAGTGTACGCAGATAAATGGAAGAGATTTTTGTTTTGGAGTGCAGCAAAGGATTTGGATGTTTCTGAGCCTAATTTAAGTGTGGCTCTTCAATATCTTACTGAGTTATTGGACAAAGGTTTGTCCTTCTCTTCTACTAAGATTCATGCTGCAGCAATTTCAGCTCACTACGACTGTGACCCACCATTGTTTTCTCATCCTTTGTTCAAGCAATTTCTTAGAGGGGCAAAGAATATAAGACCCCCACGAAGAGCTCCTACTCCTGCTTGGGATCTCAATTTTGTGTTGGAGAAACTCATTCTACAACCTTTTGAGCCTGCAGCTACTGCGGAGTTGAAATATTTGTCATGGAAGACTGCTTTTTTGTTGGCCATTACCTCTGCAAGAAGGGTTTCTGAATTGCAGGCCCTTATGGCAGTTGAGCCTTTCTTAATTTTCCATAAGGATAGGGTATCTTTACGTACTAATCCTTCCTTTATGCCTAAAGTGGTTTCTAGTGTGGCTTTAAACCAAACTATTCATTTGCCTACTTTTTATGCAAATCCCCAAAATAAAGGGGAAAAGATTTTGCACACTTTAGATGTACACAGGCAGTTGCGATATTATTTGGACAGAACTAAAGGGTTCAGGCAATCTCAGCAGTTATTAGTTTCTTTTGCTTTGTGTTCTCAGGGCAAGCCCGTGTCAAAACAAACTATTTAAGTGGATTGGGTTTTGCATTGCTTTCTGTTATTCCCATCATGGCAAACAGATTCCGGCTGGGATTAGGCCTCATTCCACTAGGGCTACTGCCACTTCAACAGCTTTTTTGAGGGGGGTGGCAACTAAGGATATTTTGGAGGCAGCTACTTGGAGTTCAGTGCATACTTTCTCTAGGCATTACCACCTTCCACTGTACTCTAAATCCAGGGCTGGTTTTGCCACTGCTGTTTTGCAGGGCATTTTGGCAGCTCCTGCTTCATTATAGTTTAGCCATCCTCCCTTACCTCTGCTTTGGGATTCTACCCAAGTGTTAGGACTGCAGCAATGTGAGATGAAGAACATAGTACAGTTTTGTACCTACCATAAATGTAGATGTTCGAAGATCCACATTGCTGCAGTCCAATTTACCCTCCCTCCTTCCCCTCTGTAGTTTGAGGTGGTTGTGTGGGCTGGGTTATCAATCTGAGGTATATTGTATATGTTGTTTATATTGTACATATTTTTAGTGTTAGGTTGGTTGGTTGTTTGGTTGTTGTCTATGGGTTTTGACCTTTCTTTTTAGGGTCTTATGACATCTGGGGCAAGAAAAGACTGAGGATATGACGTCGGTCATGCGCATTTGTACCCTGACGTTCTGATGTCAGTCAAATGCGCCTTGACCGACGTCAGCCTTATACTCTGATATTCGGGCCGACCGAGGGACAGCGGACTACCCAAGTGTTAGGACTGCAGCAATGTGGATCTTCGAACATCTACATTTATGGTAGGTACAAAACTGTACTTTTCTTCAGATTCGCAGGCCTCTACTGAGACCCATTTGGAGTCCGAGGTGCTTCAACTGTGGAACCTGTGAATGTCTCTACCTTGTCTGGATCCGGAGCTGCTGTGTAGGCACCGGCTTTTGAGGGTGTATTCAGGCCTACTGACTTGCATATTAAACAGGCGCCATCTTCTTCAAGGCCTAAAACCGAACCATGCCTAGAAAACTGATGGCCAGACCGCATGTTCAGGCCTCTATGCCTAAAAAACAAGAATGGCTGAAGACCTTACTTTAATCAGGGGAAGCCAGCCTTCCCCCTCTAAGAGATCTAGGACTGAGTTTGCTTATGATACTTCAAACCAGGATTCTGAATTTTTCTGTTCCCTCTGATGACCAGGATTTATCCTTATCTACCGATGAGGATTCTGATGCAGAGGACCGTTTGCTTCCCCCCCAGAAGATTTCTGTTTTGGTGAAACCTTGCATAGGGAGCATTTTCGTTGAGTCAGTATTTCTGATTCTAAAAAGAGACAAGGATTTCTTACTCCTGCCTTGGCACATGCCTTTAGCCATCCCTCCTGTACTGGACATTGCTGTTGATGCCTTTTCGGAATCTAGCATGGCCCCTGATTCTTTACCTCCAGCTCCCAGAAAACCTGATGGATATTACAGGGTTCCTGACTCTCAAGTTCCTTTTTAAAAATCCTACTGCGAATCCTGAGACCATTTCCCAGGGACCTGTGGGCATTAAAGCTACTACTGACAAAAATTCTATCCCCTCTGATGGAGATTCCAGGGCGCTGCATAGATGGGGTAAGAAGGTATACACTTCTGCAACTTTGGCCAATAGGGCCTTAAACTGTCAGTTTCATATGTTAAAGTATTAGCATATTATTGGATTGCTTAAACAGAAAATTATGATGATTCCTTAATGTGCTTAAAAATAAGGGTTTGCAGGATTTACTGCACTCGGCTGAACAAGTTGGAAAGCATACTTTGCAATGTGATTTTGATTCACTAGAGGCATCTTGCAGGGCTGCTGTGGCTGGGTCTGTACTTAGAAGGCATGTTTCACTTAAGGAGCAATCCTTGTCGGATCATGTTAAAGCGAAATTACTGGATGCTCCCTTAAATCAGGACTGCTTGTTTGGCAACAAGGCAGAAGTTCTTAAAAAGATGGAATAAAAGCTAAATCTATGCAAACTGTTACAGATTTTTTTTACAAGTACAACCTCCAAGGTTTAGTAGGCATTGGCCTTCCAAGAATTGGTCCTTTCCTGCCTCTTCTAGACCTTCTTAGTCCAATCCCTGATCCAGCAGAGCTCCCAGACTTCAGTCCCAGGGTACGCACAGGACTAAGCAGTGGGGAGCCTCCACTTCCAAACCTGGGAGTAATAAATCTCCCCCTATGATAAACTGTCTCAGTGACTTCTTTTTAAAACTTCCAATCAGTGACTTCTTTTTAAAACTTCCAAGCCCTTTTCAACTGATTTTCCCCTTGGGGGAAAGATTACTCTTTATGCAAAGAACTGGGAACTCATTACCCAAGACAAATGGGTATTAAATAGTGTCCCAGGGATACAGATTTCACTTCCACACGTTAACCAGCACCAAGCGGGTGCCAGATCTAGCCCCAAATCAGTGGGCAGAGGCCCAAAATCAAGTACTTTCTCTCTTAAGCATGGGGGTTATTCAGTTGGTACCAGAAGAGGAAAAGGGACAAGGTTTCTACTAGAGACTTTTCCTGGTGCCCTGAAAAGACAATTAGTGGCGTCCTATCCTGGTTCTGTCTAAACACCTTTTTGGTGATTCCAATATTTAAGATGCTGACTTCACCAGTTGCTACCTATGCTAGGCAAAGACACCTGGTTGGCAACACTAGATTTAAAGGAAGCATACCTGCACATCCCAATCCGGGAATCTTGCAGAAGATTCCTACGCTTAAAAGCAGGCTACACGCACTATAAATTCTCTGCAATGCCCTTTGGCTTTACTGCGCCCAGGGTGTTCACAATGTGCCTAGCTCCAATCATTGCATTTTGCAGGCAAAGAAGTATTCAGATATACCCATACTTGGACGATTGTCTAATTCAGGCAGAAAGCCAGGACATACTTTTGAGTCAGGCTTTTGTACAAAGGGTGTTAACTTGTCTGGGGTACACCATAAACAAAAAGAAATCACACCTGCTACCCTCTCAACAAATTGTATTCCTGGGAGCAAGCTTGAATACAACTTCCCAGATGTTTTAAATACAACTTCCTAGATGTTTCCCAGAGAAATTAATTTGACAACCTACTCCAAACAAGTGGCCACAAAAACCCTGCTATCTGCAAGGCAAATACTACAAGCTTTGGGGTTCATGGCCTCCTGCATTCTAATTCCATATGCAAGACTGCATATGAGGAAACTGCAGTGGTATCTAAAATGCCTATTGTGTTAACGTTCTTTGGATCTAGAAGCAATCCATCATACCTTGCCTATGCCTAGAGTTCCTTTGGTGGGCAGAGGCCTGCCACCAAAACAAGGGATTGCCATTCAGACTCCCCTCTGCTGCCCAAATCCTAACAGATGCATCAGACTATGCATGGGGGGGGGCTCACCTGGCAGGGAGGTGCATTCAGGGCAAATGGAGCCCAAGTCAAATGCTCCTGCATATCAATCAAAATGAAATGTTAGCTGTACAGAATGCTCTGACAGCCTTCAAGGACCTCATTCTTCTAGGGCAATTAATGGTAAAGATGGCCCAAACCTTTGTTTTGTGGTACATAAACAAGCAGGGGGGTGCACATTCTTACCCCCTCTGCAGACTAGCCATGGCATTGTGGAACAGAACCCTGAGCTACCAAGTGCATCTAGAAGCTCAATTCCTGCCAGAAAAACTAAATACACTGGCAGACAAACTAAGCAGAAACCTCATGGACCCACATGAGGGGAAACTGGAACAAAGGATTTTCAACATGTTGACAAGCAAATGGGAAGCCCAGATGTAAACCAGTTTGCCTCCCCCCAGAACTATGAATTGGACAAATTTTGCACAAGGACTCCCCACAAACAAGCTTGGAAAGTGGATGCACTGTTCTTAAGCTGGAAAAAACTTTCAGTTTATGCCTTTCCTCCTCTGCCTCTCCTCTTCAAAGTACTACTAAAGGTCAAGCAAGACAACCCAATGACGAATTTGTTTGCAGTAGACTGGCCACGCGAACACTGGTACCCCCTCTTGCACAGTGTCACCGTTGGCCCCATGGCACCTGCATCAGACTCCTACCCTATTGTCTCAGCAGGAGAACTGGATTTTGCACTTGGCTTCAAACACTGAACATAGCTGCCTGGCTAATTAATCTCTCCTTTACCATCCCTCAGTATACCAGGGTTTGACATCATTTTAGGGGCAAGGAGGCCTAGTACTATAGAAAATCTTATGCTGAAAAATGGAAAAGATTCTGTGTCTGGAATAAATCTCAAGGGATGAGCACAGCAATGCCCAATTTACCTCAGATTTTACAATACTTAACTGAGATGCTTCATAAGGGCCTGTCTTTCTCCTCCATCAAAATTCATGCCTCAGCCGTTTCAGCTCAGTATAACACGGAACCTCCCCTTTTCTCTCATCCACTGCTCACGCAGTTCCTCAGAAGGGCCAAACATTTACGACTCTCCAGGAGAGCTCCAACCCCAGCCTGGGACCTTAACTTCGTATTGGAGAATCTCCCTCTTCCTCTTCAACATTATATCCCAGGGGTACAAGTTTTACTTCCACTCACTGACAACCCCAAAAGGGTTCCCAGACCTTCCTCCAAAGCAGTGGCACAAAACAGTTCAGTCCCTGCTCTTTGTAAGGGCAATTTAACCTGTTCCTTTGGAACAGGTCAAGGGTTCTACTCCAGGCTTTTCCTGGTACCCAGAAAAGAGGCACATGGCGTCCAATCCTAGAACTTTCCATCCTAAACCTTCCTGGTGGTACCAAAATTCAAAATGCTCACCCTACAGTAGCTTCTTCCTATGCTGGCCAAAGATGCCTGGTTTGTTGCCCTAGATTTAAAAGAAGCCTATCTGCACATCACTAAGGGACTCTTGCAAGAAATTTCTGCGCTTCAGGGCAGGATCTGTGCATGGTCAGTTCTCTGCACTTCCCTTTGGTTTATCCACTGCTCCCAGAGTCTTCACAAAATGCCTGGCTCCAGCAATTGTTTACTGCAAAATTCAAATTTACCCATACTTGGTCGACTGCCTAATTCAGGCAGACAGTCGGGAAATGCTGTTGCAGCACCTGACATTTGTAAAAAAAAATCTAACCTCCCTGGGGTACACCAACTGAAAGAAAGCAGAATTAGTCCCCAGTCAAAAGATTGTATTCCTGGGAGTGAGCTTGCACACACAATCCCAGATGGCCTTCTTTGTACCAGAAAAGCAAGTCTGTCTGACAAACTACTTCAGTCAAATGACCATCCGAACCCAGCTGTCAGCAAGGAAAATACTGCAGGCCCTAGGGTTCATGGCTTCATGCATCCTACTAATTCCATATGCCAGACTGCATGTGAGGAAACTTCACTGGTACTTAAAAAGCCTTTGGTGCCAACTTTTTCAGGACCTGGAAACAGTCATTCCTACCATTCCTTGTCTAAGGACAGAGTTTCTTTGGGTGGCCAGCAGCATGCAACCACAAGGGACTTACCTGTACTGAACCCCACGCAGCCCAGACCCTAACCAGACTACTCAGATTATGCCTGGGGGGCACACCTGGATGACAAGTGCATTCAGGGCCACTGGAGCCCAATTCAAATTAATGTGCACATAAACCAAAAAGATATGCTAGCTGTGCAGCACACCCGGACAGCTTTCAGAGTCCCTACTCTCACCAGGACCCCTGCTAATAAAAACAGACAACACCATAGTTATGTGGTACATCAACAAGCAGGGGGAACCCACTCTGCAAGCTAGCAATGGCCCTGTGGAACACTGCATTGGACATGCAGGTCAGTCAGCAAGCTCAATGCCTACCAGGCAAACAAAACACACTGTCAGACGACTTGAGCAGAAATGTCCTAGACCCACACGAGTGGCAACTATAGCCCAGAACCTTCAGCCTTCTGATTTAGAAATGGGGGACCACAGAGGTGGATCTGTTTGCCTCCCCCTGCAATCACCAACTCAGCAAATTCTGCACCAGGACACACAACAGCAGGGCCTGGAAAGTGGATGCCCTATCCTTCCAGTGGGTAAACCTCTTAATCTATGCATTTCTCCCTCTCTCCCTTCTCTCAAGACAGGACAGACAAAGGACAATTCTGATTGCTCTGGACTGGCAACGCCAGCACTGGTACCCAGTCCTGCACTGCCTGTCACTGGTGCCACCCTGGCACATACCCCACAGCCCGACCCTGATCACTCAGCAGGGGGGCCAGATCTTACACCTGCACCTGCAAAACCGTAAGTCTTGCAGCCTGGCTTATTCCTTGAATTTTCCCCCCAGTGACCAGCCTAAGCAAGCAGGTGCTTGACATCATTCTGGAAGCCAGAATTCCCAGTACAAGGGAATCCTATGCTGAGAAGTGGAAGAGATTTTGCTCCTGGATTCAATCTAAAGGAGAGGATACAACTATGCCCTCCCTGCCTCTAATCCTGGATTACTTAGCAGATCTACTCCAGAGGCCTATCCTTTTCCTCCATTAAGATCCATGCATCTGCCATCTCTGCTCATTACAACTCTGAGCCACCCCTATTCTTTCACCCTCTCATGAAACAGTTCCTGAGAGGGGGAAACAACTTGAGGCCACCAAGGAGAGCACGCACCCCTGCTTTGGGACCTTAACTTCATACTGGAAAAGCTCACACTACCCCCTTTTGAGCTTGCAACGTCAGCAGACTTAATTCCTCTCTTGGAAAACAGCATTGCTCCTGGCCATCACTTCAGCAGGTAGTGTCTGAGCTACATGCACTTATGGCCATGGAACCCTTCATTTTTCATTCTGACAGGGTCTTCCTTAGGACTAATTCATCCTTTGGTGCCCAATGTGGCTCTCAACCAGTCTGTCATTTGCCAACCTTCTTACCTAATCCTCAAAATAAAGGGGAAAGGATCCTGCACTCCTTGGACGTGCACAGACAACTCAGGTTCTACCTGGATAGCACAAAGCCCTTCAGGAAATCTGGCCAGTTACTACGTTTTGCACCAGGGGCAGAGGGCAAGGCCATTTCAAAACAATTTTGAAATGGACAACACACTGTATCCATTTCTGCTACAGACACAATGGGAAACCAACCCTTCAGGGTGTCAGAGCACTCTACTAGGGCAACTTCTACCTCTACAACATTCCTCAGGGGAGTCCCTACCAGGGACATTCTGGAGGCTGCTACCTGGAGTTCTGTACGCACTCCAGCATTACCACCTGCCTATATTTTCCAAATCCGGGGTGTATTTTGCAACTGCAGTCCTGCAGGACATACTAGCCGGCCCAAACCCTTCTTGATTGCCTCCACCCTTTCGACAGCTTTGGGAATCAACCCAAGTGTGATGACTGCAGCAGTGAAATAAATAACATTGTACAGTTGTGTACACTTAGCATAAATCTATATGTTTGACTGTATTCACTGTTGCAGTCCTGGTTTCCCTGTCTCCGGCCCCCTTCTCTCCCCTCTGTGTATACTACTCAAACCTTGCAGGCGTATTGGTATTTACTTTTTACTGGTGGACATTTTTCCACCATAGCTTAGCTCCCTGTTTGGGGGCTCCTGACATTTGGGGCAAGAAGAACTGATGTAGTGGCGTAGGCTGCCTGTTTTATACCCCTGACGACCTGACATCAGACCTGGAGTGACAGCAACAGAGACAGAAATACTAAGTCTCTGGTATTCAGGCTGACTGACGGCTACTTAAAGGCAGATAACCCAAGTGTGATGACTGCAACAGTGAATACACTCTAACATGTACATTTATGGCGAGTGTCCACAACAGTAGTTTCCTATGGTTGTACAACATCGACTTCACCGTTTCCCTCTTGAAGTTTGGGATTCACTATCAGTCTCAAAAAATCTTCCCCAATTCCTTCTCAGTATCATGTGTTCCTGGGGTGCAGGATCCTAACAGAAAAAATGATGGCCTGTCTTCCCCAGAAGAAATATTGTCCCTTACTACTTCAAGGAATTGCACCCTGTAAGAGACTTATCAGCCAGGTAGTTCCTCAGGCTCTTAAGATTAATTTCCTCCACCATCCCCATGGTTTCCCTGGCAAAACTTCACATGAGAAAGTTCCAGTGGTACTAGTCTGGAAACAGCATCTGCACCTCCTGGTGTTCATGATTCATATGCTCCCATGACTTTCCAGGGAATTGAAATGGTGGATAGCTCAGATAAACGCCAACCCAGGCCTGTCCCCCAAACAAGACCTCTTCACGGATGCCTCAGACACAGGTTGGGGAGCAACCTTGGGGGAATGGAGTGAGCGAAACTAATGGCCCCTCGTTCAACAAAGAACACATTATGAAAGAAATGAAAGCCTAGATATTAACCCTACAAATTTTCAGGTATCTCCTTCCAGGCACGCTGAGGTGGTACACACAATACTAAAATGCTGTAGTACATCAAATGGGGGGGGGGTGTCAATGTTCTACCTTCTGTGCATGTCAGCCCTGCAGGCTTGAGAATTTGCCAAAGACTAACAAGTCAACATCCTAGCTGTCGACATTCCTTCAGTAGAAAGTGTGATGGCAGATACTCTAAGCAGGACCATGACTCTGTTTCACTAATGGATGCTAAATAGGGATGTGTTTCTGCACCTGGTCCATCAGTGGGGTATTACAGATATGGCTCTGCCCCCCCCCCCCATTAACACTGTTTCCAACCTTCTGCTTCAGGATACCACACCCCAAAGCATGGAGGGTTGGATATTGGCTCATTCTGTTGGAAGGGGATATACGCTTATGCATTCCCCTTTCCCTCGCATACAAAAAGCTGTGCTGAAAATTCAGAAAGAACAAACTCAACTTGGTGACTCCCTGTTGACCAAGGCAGCACTGGTTCCCTCTACATCTAGCCAAGGGCAGTCTCCAAAAGTTACCCTAGTGGATGGACCTGCTTACCCAGGAAAGGGGGACTTTTATACGCCCGCAGCTGTCCACTCTGAACGTTACTCTGTGGGTGATGGAGCATTCTTTCCCTTCAGACATCTTTACTCAGAGGACATGCTTCAGGTTTTGCAGGAGGCCGGAAAATGAAATTACAGAAAGTCATATCTTCCAAAGTGGAAGAGATTTTCTACGTAGTGTCTAAAACACTACTTGCAACCATTGGTAGTGGAACCTCCAGTGGTCCTGCGTAAATTGATTAAGTCTGGATGGTCTTAGTCCTCCAAGACCCACCTATCTGCCATCTCGGCATGACTGCCTCACACTCCTTTGTCTTCTAGGCTGTAAGTTTCTTTTAAAAGGGGTTCTGCACCTCAAGACACCCAAGGAAGCCCATTCTGCCTCTTTGGGGATCTTAACTTTGTACTGGAAATATTGACATTACCACCTTTCGAGCCTGCCAAAGACTGTTCCCCTCCATCATTGTACATGGCAAACCTTATTCTTGGTAACCATTACTTCAGCTGGAGGGGTCTTAGAACTACAAGCCATTATGGCTTTTCATCCTTTTACAGTCTTCTACAAGGACAGGATGTGTGCGCGCACCAGCCCTAACTTTATGCCCATAGTACTCCATGAGTTGTCCCTGAATCAGGCCATCAGCCTTCCCACATTCAACCAAAAACCTAGCTGGAAGGATTGTACATAACCTCGATGTTCACAGATGGCTTAGATACTAACTTGCCAAGACTACACCCATCCACAATCGGACAGGCTTTGTGTCTTGCCACCAAAGAGCCCTGGGGCACCCTGTTTCCAAGCAAATCATGTCCTTTTGGATATACTGCCCATGGCAGAAGCTTTCCCTTCCCAGTGAATGTGCACTCCACTAGGACAATGTCTTCCTCTGGAGCCTTTTTCAGTGGTCTAGATGCATCTGTCATTTTAGAAGCATCTACTTGGTCCTTTGTCCATACCTTTACCAAGTACTAAAATTTGGACATTGTGTCTAGAGCCAGAGTGGGATTTGCCAGAGCCATCCTTCATGGGTTTGTGGAAAATGCTTCTCTTTCTTTACCCTATTCTTAATGCAGGAGCTTTTGCACTTTCCCTTGTGTTATGAATAGAGCAACATATGAATAGGACATAGTATCGTGTAAAATCTTACCTTAACTTTAGATATCCTTCTCTTTTGTATGCTGCTGTATAGATTCCCACCCTACCTTCCTCCTTGCACTTGGCTGACTCCTTTGTACCCACTCTGTAGTTACTAATTCTGTCAGCATTCTGTTCTGAGGAAGATGCGTGCTGATGTCCATTTTGTACCCAACATTTGTTTGTGGCAGAGGTCCACACTGGGACGTCACATGCACCCTAGAGGTAACAGCTATCGTTTGTAAAATGGACGGACATGCCAGAGTCACCAGAGGCAGACTCCCCTTGTTTTATTAATACAGCAGCATATAAAAGCGTAGGACATCTAAAGTTATGGTAAGATTTTACACAACTTTCTTTGGTGCAGAAGATATGTGATCCTATCTCGCCTACATTCAGTACTGATGGGCTTGGAGCCGATCCCTCGGCTCCGACTCGGCACGCTATGCTATAGAGCGAAGCCTCTTATTGGCTGAGCTATTTCTTATCCCAGGATGCACCACCACTAATCCCCCAGATCTCGTTTGCCGCTTACAAGCTAGGACGTGGTCTCAAACTTGGCTGAGCTAAGTACTGTTTTCTTCAAAGTTTCCTGTCAGGAATTTTGCTAATTTTACCCCAAAAGCTGTTTTAACAGCTATTGTTGTATGAGTGTGTTTTGATAACTTTGGTTGAGGAAAATTGTGTTTTGAGTTAAGGGAAGGTTTCCCGTTTAAGTTAGAGGGGCCTTCCCCTATTCTTATCTAGCGTCTTTGTTTTTTTCAGGAGGTTACGTACCTGCTTAAGTTAGAGGGTCTTGACCCTCCTTTTCAGTGATTTTTGTCCTGATATTGTGCATTGTGTACTGTTTTGTGTGAAAAAAAAAAAAAATTTGGTTTTCAGTTTTCTCTATGGTGAAATCTTTACTGAACAGCTTCTTTAACTAGTTTTCTTAGTGAACTGTTAGTCAGCATGTCTAAGGAACATAGACCCTCTGGGTTTAAAAGTCTTGAGGTGTGGTTACAAAATGTCGATAACTGACTACCACTCCTCGTGCATATATTGTTTAGGCGCCAAGCACCTACAAGACTCCTGTAGCGTGTCACGCCTTTTCTTCCAGAGTCCTCCAAGAGAGGAAGAATAAATTAATATTAAAAGGGCTGATCAAACCCTCCTTCGAGGAGGCCTTGTCTTCCTCTTCCTCTCCTACTAAAAAGAAAAAAGCGTTGGCTCCGACCAGTCTGTCGGAACCGACTGCAAAAAACCTAGGCAGGCTTCTCCATCGGCTCCACGGACTTCGGAGCCAAGGGCGGAACGGTCTGCCTCGATGCCTCCAGTCTCGACCCCTCTGGTTTCAGAGCCAAGGACTGGGGCATCGAGAGGCGGGTCACCTTCATCGGCTCCACTGATTTTGGAGCCGATGAGGGTTGCCGGCTCAGACTCTTCCCCTTCGGCGCCGAAGTCCTCCTCGGCACCGAGGGAAATTGTTTTGAGGTCTCCCTCGGAACCGATAGCAGTCGAGTCCATTCGGAGCCGGTCCCCTAGTCCTATGGAGCCGATGGAGAAGTCGGTTCGGACCCGATCGGTGTCATCTAGATCCTCCAAGATGTCTGATTCGGACATCGACAGGGTGCTCCTAAGACTTTTTCAGTCTCCGGTGTTCCAGAAATTAGTTTCGGCTCCAGCCCATTCGGCTTCGGAGCCGATGGCCCACTCTGTTATGGTTCCGCCTCCAACAGCCTTGGCACCGTTGGAGCCGGTGCTGGTGGAGCCGATGGAGGTTTTCGGGCCCGACCCTTACTCCAACCCCGGCTCTCGAGTCGGAGTTCGGTACGCAGACTTCCTCTGTCGGCCCGGGGGGGGGGGGGTGCTTCGGGACTGATGTTTTCGGTCCCAAGCCTTCCTCTCGGTGCGTCGGCTGCGGGGGGTACAGTCTACCGTTGTGGCCACGGAGGTGGGACCTTCCCAGGATTCTGGTGGTCCCATCTTCAGGGCCATGAGAGGAGTGCATTAGCCAAATCTTCTTTGGCTACCTCCACGGTCACCCCAGCACCTTCCCTGCATACGGAGACTGGGTCTTTGGCAGTCCCCCTGTCCTTAGACAGAGGAGCCCCGGGGCCTGAGGTTACCCCCACTGGGGGTCCCCCCCTCCTGGAGGTCCCTCTGAAGCTTCTTCGGAACCCCCCAGGAAAAGATCGTGCAAGAGGAAGCACGTTGACTCCCTCGATGAGTCTCTCACATCAGACACTGATCTTGATGATGCAGAGGGGTCCCCTAAGTCGTCCTCAGATGTCTCCTTTGCAGACATCCTGGAAGCCCTTAAACAATGAGGCGGCTGGCAATCCAAACCCCCTTCTGCTGATGGGTCTGTGTTCCTTAAGGCCTTCGGGGCTCAGCCCTCCACCTCCTGGGTGTCTCCGCCCTTCGACGAGCTCCTAGATTTGATCTGTCGAAGGGCGTGGGAACACCCAGACTCTGTGGAACCGGTGCCTGCTCGTCCAAATAAGTTCCTGTCAGCACCCCCAGAAAAGGAGTTCTTGACGAAAGGTGTGGCTGTAGATGCCTTGGTGGCATCTGCTACCCAGCAGGATGTAGCAGAGGCTTCGACGTCCGTCCATCCTCCTAATAAGGAGTCTAGGAGCATGGATCGGTACGGTAAGCGCACCCTAAGTTCAGCGGCCTTTACTTTAAGGTCCCTGAACTATCTAACGCACTTTACCAGATTTCAGAGGGATCTGATTAAGGAACTTTCAGATACCCTCTTGGGTAACCTGCCTGAGCAGCTGGCCCAGACGGTTGGCTCTCAGCTGGCTATGCTGTCGTCCATATCAAACTCGTCCATGAGGCTCATTTCTTATGCGGCCGAAGGGGCGAGTAGAGCGGCGGGTACAGGCATTGCTCTACGGAGGCAAGCCTGGCTCCGCCTGTGTCATTTTGCGGAGGCCTTTAAGTCTTCCTTTGCCAACGCCCCCTTTGATGGGTCCTCTGTTTGGACCCAAGGTAAAGGACACATTGACCCGCTGCGAGCAAGAAGGTAAGACTTTGACTGCCGTAGGGGCACGATTTTCCACTCCCTTTCGGCCTTATCCCAAGGCTAAAAGAGGAGGGAAAATGTGGTTCCGTAGATCCCAGAAGTCTTACCCCTCACAGCAGGACGATCCCCCTTCTAGAGGCAGGGGAGGGGGAAATTCTTCTGGAAGACACCATCCCAGAGGTGGCAGAGGCCCCCGCAACACTGGACCGCGAGTCCTTTCGTGGCTGTTCAGCCTTTCACAGTCCCTGAGGGATTGCCCGAGTGTGCAGCTCCGGAGCCAGTCGGGGGTCATTTTTCGAGGCACCTAAAAGCCTGGGAAGGTATCACTCAGGACCGATGGGTGCTTCGAATTATCGCCGGAGGTTACGTCATCCCTTTTTCTCACTCCCCACCTCAGTCCAAAAAGATCCCGTACCCGCCACCCAGTCAACGGGAGATTGCAGCCTCAGAAGTTTCAAAGCTGCTGCAAAAAGGAGTCATCCAACCGGTCCCCGCAGACCAGATCGGATTAGGAACTTACTCAAGATTCTTTTTGGTGCCAAAAAAGACCGGGGACTTGAGGCCCATTTTGGATCTCAGCATTCTAAACCGTTCAGTCAAAAAGTCCAAGTTCCGAATGGTCACCCTACAATCCATTCTCCCACTGCTGGAGAAAGGTGTTTGGATGTGCTCCATAGATCTCAAGGATGCTTATTACCATATCATGGTACATCAAGTGTCCAGGAGACATCTGCGCTTCAGCCTAGGAGGCAGTCATTTTCAGTTCCGCGCGCTGCCCTTTGGTCTCACCACAGCCCCCAGGGTGTTCAAATGTTTGGCGGTCGCGACTGCTCACCTGAGAAGTCTAGGATTCCAGGTGTTTCCGTATCTAGACGACTGGCTCCTAACTGCCACCTCCAAGCATCTCCTATTGCGGAGCCTACAAGCCACGATATCACTGGGCACTTTCCTTGGAATCACCTTCAATTGGCCAAAGTCTGTGTTGCTGCCATCTCAACGCATAAGATTCATCGGAGTAGAGATAGACTCAAACCAAATGCGGGTCTATCTACCTACAGAAAGGATACAAACCATACAGGCTCAAGTTCGAGCCTTACTTCCCAGATCCAAAGCCCCAGCCAGAATGGTCCTGCAGCTGTTGGGATCTATGTCCGCCACGGTTCTTCTAGTTCCCCTAGCAAGGTTGCACATGAGAATTCTCCAGTGGCTTCTTTCAACTCAGTGGTCCTTTCAGGATCTCCCTCTGTCACCTCATATGGATCACGGAAACCTGCAAACGGGACCTTCGCTGGTGCCCTCCAATCTGGATCAGGGACGACCCTTTGTTCCACCTCCTCCTGTGGCCACTTTGACTACGGACGCCTCCCAGATGGGGTGGGGGGGGCATTCCCTGGGCAGGTCAGTCCAAGGCAAATGGCATTCGGAAGAGACCCTACTTCATATCAACATCCTAGAAATGAGGGCGGTGCTTCTGTCCCTACAAGCCCTTCACGATTACCTCCCTCAGGGCGTAATTGCCGTTCACTCCGACATGTCAGTTGTCTGGTACCTGAACAAACAGGGAGGGACCAGATCCTACCCCCTTTGCAGAGAGGCCATGAGAGTTTGGGAATGGGCAGTGTCGACCAAACGTTTTCTAGTGGCGACGCATATCCCGGGCAAGTCCAACGTGATAGCCGACAGACTGAGCAGAACTATCCTCTCTCCACATGAGTGGTCTCTGAACATTACGGTTGCAAATCAGATTTTCAGCAAATGGGGAATTCCTTGTTGCGACCTCTTCGCAACTCCGCTGAATGCGAAGTGCAAAAAGTACTTCTCCCTCATCCCGGCTCCGGGGGAGAGTCCTATGGACGCACTAGCCCATCCGTGGCCCACCGGCTTGCTATATGCTTTTCCCCCAGTTCCCCTCCTTCCCAGAGTGATCCAAAAGGCGTCTCACTTGGGGAGCAAAATGATCTTACTTGCTCCTTACTGGCCTCGTCAGGTATGGTTCCCCTATCTTCGGAAATATGCACTGGAAGGTCCATGGTTCCTGGATCAGATCCCAGACCTATTGGTTCACCAGTCGGGACTACTCCACCAGTCCCTACACACCTTAAAATTGACTGCTTGGCTCCTCCTCTTCCGACTATAGTCAGGAATCATACCTTAGACCCGGAAGTTGTACACATTTTATCTTCGGCCCACAAGTCTGCTACAAAGAAATTGTATTCTAGCAAATGGAAGAGATTTGCTATTTGGGCTCAGCTCCGGGGTCTGGATCCCATCACTATTTCCGTATCAGAAGTACTGAAATTTCTAACTTCCCTTTTCAATCAAGGCTCTTCAGTGTCTACCATCAAGGTTCAATTGGCAGCTATTTCCAATTTTCACGAATTTATAAACCCACCTTTAATGAGCAACAGATTGTGTAAAACCTTCTTGAAAGGTGCTGCGCTTTTACGACCTCCGATTTCTCATCCTGCTCCTCCATGGGATCTCGATGTGGTGTTACGTGCCTTAACTTCCTCCCCCTTCGAACCGGCAGCAACATGTGATTTAAAATTTCTATCGTGGAAAACTGTGTTTCTGGTTGCGATTACTTCTGCCAGAAGGGTTTCAGAGCTTCAAGCTTTGTCTGTAAAACCTCCGTACTTGGTTTTTCACAAAGATAGAGCATCTCAGGCCAAATCCATCCTTTGTCCCTAAGGTTTGTTCCAGTTTTTGCCTACAACAGTCATTAGAACTTCCAGTCTTCTTTCCGAAGTATTCAAACAAAGCGGAATACATATTCCACACATTAGATGTCCACGGGCAATTGCGTTTTTATTTAGATAGGAACAAACAAGGAAAACAGATCAATTGTTTGTCTCCTTTTCAGATAATAAATTGGGCAAAGCAGTCACAAAGGTCACTATTGCCAAATGGATCAGGGACTGTATTACTCAAGCTTATTTCTTTTCTAATAAAGAGCTTACGACCTCTGTCAAAGCTCATTCTACAAGAGCTATGGCTACTTCAATAGCATTCCATTCTAAGCTTGCCATTAGTGACATTTGTGCTGCGGCTACATGGTCCTCCCCGCACACTTTCATTTCCCACTACAAATTGGATGTGGCATCTAGAGGACGAGCTTCATTTGGTTCCACAGTGCTCAGGAGTGTTTTCCAGTGAGCCACCCAGGATTTAGGTGCTAGGGACGCTGTCCCATCAGTACTGAATGTAGGCGAGATAGGATCACATAACATCATTTAGTTATGTACTTACCATAACTTTAGATGTTTGGGATCCATCTCGCCTACATTCCTAATAACCCACCCTCCTTCCCCCTTCCTTGGAGATCAGAGGATATCAGAAGGTCCGAATCCTGTTTCATCTTGAAACATCTGGCAATGTTATATAAACAAGTTGTGTATGTGTGCATGAATGTGGACAAACAAGATCTGGGGGATTAGTGGTGGTGCATCCTGGGATAAGAAATAGCTCAGCCAATAAGAGGCTTCGCTCTATAGCATAGTGTGCCGAGTCGGAGCCGAGGGATCGGCTCCGAGCCCATCAGTACTGAATGTAGGCGAGATGGATCCCAAACATCTAAAGTTATGGTAAGTACATAACTAAAAGATAATCACTAGAGAGGGTATGTTCCTTTTGTTTTCTACCAGCATACAAAAAAAAACTCAAGGTTCCACCCAGTCAGAGGAGATTGGCAGTAGCAGGGGTATCAAAACTGTTAGAAAAATGAGTCATCCAGGAGGTTTCACTAGACCAGCAAGGAGACGGTGTATTCAGTAGTCTCTGGTTTTGAAGAAGACTGGGGATGTGTGGCTCATTTTGGACCTCTCTCACCTGAATCAATTTGTGAAACAAACTTCTTAATGGTTACTGTTCAGTCCGTCTTGCCTTTTGTGAGGAAGGAAGACCGGCTGTGCTCTTAGACGTTCAAAATGCCTATTTATCATGTCAAGTTAGTGAGGAAGTCCAGAAGGTTTTTTTCAGTTGTTTTTTTTTTTTTTTTGGGGGGGGGGGGGTGGTGGAGTTACTAACAATTCAGAGCATTTACCTTTGGTTGCACTACAGCACCCATGGTGTTGACCAAGTGCTTGGCATTACTAGCAACACATCTAATGCTGCAAGGTTCTGTGTGGTACGCTTCATTTTAGAGTGAATGACTTGAGACGTACCTCTCAACTACATGGAGACCTGGAAGAGCTCTCGGATCATGTGGCCCAGACAGGTATGAGCCTAGCCCTGTGTAGCATCCTGCCTTCGCCCAGAGTGATACCACAGTATAAGGACAGAATGATTGACCTCAACAATTGGCTAAGCTTCTGGTGTCACTCAAAGGGGATCCAGTATCTGTCTGCCTGGGACGACAGTTGACAGACCATGATGCTTTGCCTGAGATGGTATGCATCTGTCGTCCCTGAGATTCAGGTTACTGGCTAAGGTTCTTGCCACCCCTGTAGGGCCTTTTTTAGGCAAAGTTCAAAGGACAAAACCACCCCTGTAACGGGTACAAGCTTGCAAAATCTGAAGGTAATGCTACCCAATGCTAGAAGTCTAAACCTCAAAATGCACACTTGAGGCATTCCTAAAAATGGAGAACATCGATATACAAGTAACTGAGACCTGGTTCAAGGCTGCAGAGAGCACTGCTGCAATACCAGGCTACATCTCTTACTACACTTAGGCCACCAAACCAGGACCGAAATGCTAAAGGTGGAGTGTCCATATTCACCAAGGATATTCACACCACCTGGCTAGTTGCCCAACACAATGTGTCTGAAATTCTCCAGGTGCAATTAACACTAGGTAAGACTGCAGTCCAAATGATAGCTTGCTACAGATCCCCCACCATGCTCCAAGAGTCTCACTACACCTTTCTAAACATACTGGAAAATATTAAGATACAACCAAACACCCTAATAGTGGGCGATTACAATTACCCTGTCATTAACTGGGAAAGCTACTCATGTACCAACACCTTTGCCCAATGGTTCTTGGAATTCATAAATTCCAATGCCCCAGATCAATTAATCCATAGTCCCACCAGGGGCTTCCAGTATCCTAGACCTGGTCATTACCAGCATGTGAAATTGATGCTCCACACATATGGTCACCCCCTCATTGGTCAGGTCTGACCATAAGCTAATCACAGTTGACATCCACATCCCTACCCCACCCCCCAGTAAGGAAACCTTAAAAAAAAATCTTCAAAGCCAACTTCATGCTACTCAAGTTAGAAGTGACAAACTGGTGGACACCCATGCAGATGAGAACTGAATGTTCAACTGCTCAATCCTACACTAAGACACTTTATGAGCGCATCCACTCGTGCATGAATCATGCCGTCCCAAATAGAACCAAGAAGCACTCCTCCAAAAAAATGAAAAACAATCTGGTGGTCCCCTGCCATAAACAAACTTTACAACAAAAGGAAGAAACTGTTGCAGAAACTAGGAAAATCTCAGGTTGCAAAAAACTCCCTTACCAGCCTCCGTAAGTAGCTAAGATTGCTCATAAAATTCTCCAAAGCTAGTTACAAAAATAAAATTGTCAAAGATTCCCAAGACAACCACAAGGCATTCTATAGCTATGTCAAGAATCTAAGTGGCAATGCTCAGATCTGCTGTGAGCTACAAGAGGATGGCTTTAAGTATACTGATCCCGAAGATATTGCTAATATCCTGGCAGGTAGATTCAGTGCCAAGTTCACCCCCCCCCCCCAAACCTCAAGGGCCCATCTCAATACCGAAAGATTGCCAAATTCTGGTAATAACTGCCACACAGGTAAAAACTGCATTCTCCAAAGCTAAAAATACAGCATCTGTGGGACCAGACGACATCCCGGGCTGCATACTATATGAACTACAAAATGAACTTGCACCTCACCTAAGTGTCATGTTTAATCATAGCCTCATCATAGGGCTTCATGCTCACTGAGTAGTGCACAGCTACAGTTATCCCACTCCACAAGGGGAGATCCACTTTGGATCCTGGGAACTACTGTCCCATTATTCTGACCAGACTGATCTGCAAGGCAGTGGAACGTATTATGGAACTTACAATCTGAGACTTTGGGAACCTTCAAACACTGGACCCCACCCAGTTTGGGTTTGTGAAGGGCCAATCTTGTCTCCTGAACCTGATTGATTCGAATGAATCAGTCTCCAAAGCCGTGGACAAGGGTAAGGTGGTCGACACTGCCTATGTGGACCTTGCCAAGGCCTTTGACACCATCTTCCACTTTGGAATCGTAGATACTAAGCCAGGCATTAATCCCCATGTCACTCGGGTTGCCAACTGGCTTATTGACAGAACCCACACTGTAAAAGTAGCTAACTCCAAATCCAGCTCCAGACAAGTGGAGTACCATTCGTTTGGCATCTACTTCTCTGAAGTACAGGTCAACAGTAAGGGACTCTGGCTAATAAAGTTCGCAGATGACTGCAAACTCGGAGCCATTATTGAATCCCCAAATTATGTGGATATTCTAAAAAAGGGCCTCACAGGAACAGATGCCAGGTGCCAGAGCCATGGGCTCAAGCTCAATGGAAAGAAATGTATAGATGTTCTTCGTGTTTCACTGTTGCAGCCATCACATTTGGGTTATCTGCCTGCTGGTAGCCCTCAGCCAGCCTGAATACCAGAGGCTTCAGATTTCTGCGTCGGATGCTGTCACTTATTCCTTGACGTCAGGTCCTCCGGGGTACAAAATATGCATCCAACGTTTTTACATCCGTCTTTCTTGCCGTGCGGTGCCCGAAGCAGAAGCAGTTCAAGTGCTGGTCGTCAGACTCCTGAAATTTTCGTTTTCAGGTTTCAGAACTGAAGTCTTCAACTTAAAGCTAAGTACCCCCATTGGAGAAACCTTTTTTCTTGCTCCTTACCAATGTCAGTAAAAGTTAATTGCATTTCTTGTGGAAAGCAAATTCTTCATAAAGATTTTCATTCGTGCTGTATTCCTTGCCTAGGCCCTGTCCCCTACGTACCTTGCTGTTGGTTTTGTGTTTTATTAAATCCGCACACTATCCGTCGTTGGTATATTTTTGCTTCTAAATATTTTGGTTCTTGGTTTAATTATCCAGAAATGTCGGTTAGCCATCCGACTACCGGGATTCCGAAAAAATGCAAAGATAGAGACAGGCCGCCGAGGTCCAAAACTGCCGACGACGCTTCTAAGCCAATTGCCAGTTCACCGGAACTTAGTGAGGTACTTTCGCAGCACCTGATACCTGCTACTTCTGATTCACAGGCCTCTACTGAGACCCATTTGGAGTCCAGTATGCTGCAGGATCAGCTATGGAACCCGCGGATGTCTCTACCTTGGATGGGTCTGGAGCTGCTGTGCAGGCACCGGCTTTTGAGGGTGTTTTCAGGCCTCTACAGACTTGCATATTAAAATGACACCTTCATTACCAAGGCCTGAATCTCTATCCATGTCTAAAAAAAACAGACACCCAAGCCACATGCTCAGGCCCCTATGCCTAAAAAACAAATGATACAAATGGCTGAAGATCTAATAACTCTAATCAGGGGTAGTCAACCAACCCCCCCCCCCCCCCCCCCCCCTTCAAGAGGCCTAGGGCTGAGCTTGATTATAAATCTTCTGATCAGGATTCTGTTTCTTCTGACTTCTGATGACCTGGATTTGTCCATACCTACTTAGGATTCTGATGCAGGGGATTCCATTCCCTCTGCTTTCCCTCCCAAGGATTTTCCTTTTGGGGAAACTTTACATACTTTGAGAGCACTTTCACTGGGAAAGCCAGGAATTTTCTGATTTAATAAAGTGGCTTGGGGATTTCCTTCTACCTCAACATAGGCCTTTGGCTATACCTTCTGTACAAGACATTGTTTTCTCTGAATCCAGTTTGGACCCTGATACCTTGCCTCCTGCTCCTAATAAACCTGACAGATGCTACAGGGTTCCTGAGTCCCACAAGTTCCTTTTCAAAAATCCTGTTGTAGATTGAGACTATTTCTCAGGGACCCAAGGGCATTAAGGCTTCTACTGCTAAAAATCCTACCCCTTCTGATAGACTCCAGGGCGCTGGATAGATGGGGTAAAAAGGTTTATACTTCAGCAACCTTGGCCATCAGAGCTTTAACCTGCCAATTTCGTATGTTAAAATATCGGCAACATGTTATTGGACTGCTTAAACAGAAAATGATGATTACTGACTGTGTAGAAAATAGATTTATAGCATTTAATGCATTCTGCTGAACAAGTTGGAAGACAAGACGTACTTTGCAATGTAGTTTTGATTCTTTAGAGGCCTCTTGCAGGGCTGCTGTTAATAGGTCTGTTCTTAGAAGGCATGCTTGGCTTGAGCAATCTTTGCCTGGTCATGTTAAAGGTAAATTGTTGGATGCCCCTTTAAATCAGGACTGCATGTTTGGCAACAAGGCTGAAGAAGTTCTTAAAAAGATGGAAGATGAAGCTAAATCTATGCAAACTGTTGAAGATTCTTTACAAGTGCAACCTTCTAGATTTTGTAGGCATTGGCCTAAGAATTGGTCCTTTCCAGTCCCTTCCAGGTCTTCTCAAGCCAAACCCAGACACAGCAAAAACCCCAGATTTCATTTCCAGGGGACTCTCAGAACCAAGCAGTGGGGGGCCTCCTTCCATATGTGTAAACGGTCTCAATGCCTTCCTTTTAACATTTCCAAGCACTTACCTTTTGACCGCCCCTTTGGGGGGGGGGGGGGGGTTTGCTCTTCATGTAAAGAACCGGGAACTCGTAACCTAGGACAAATGGGTTTTAAATAGTGTCTCCCAGGGATACAGATTTCATTCCCACACGCTGCCAACACCAAATGGGTGGCCAGACCTGCCCCCAAATTAGTGGGCAGAGGCTCAAAAATAAGTACTTTCCCTCTTATGCATGGGGGCTATTCAGCTGGTACCAGAAGAGGAAAAGGGACAAGGTTTCTACACCAGACTTTTTCTGGTACCCAGAAAAGACAAGTCATGGCATCCAATCCTGGACTCGTTTACTCTAAACACCTTTCTGGAGATTCCAAAAGTCAAGATGCTGACTCATCCATTACTTCCTATGCTAGGCAATGATGCCTGGTTGGCAACACTAGATTTAAAAGAAGCATACCTGCACATCCCAATCAGGGAATCTTGCAGAAAATACCTATGCTTCAAAGAAGGCTTCACGCATTCAGATCTCTGTACTGCCATTTGGCTTGTCTACTGCGCACAGGGTATTCACAAAGTACCTGGCTCCAGTTATTGCATTTTGCAGGCAAAGAAGTATTCAGATATACCCATACCTGGACGATTGTCTAATTCAGGCAGAAAACCTGGGCATACTTTTAAATCTGGCGTTTGTAAAGAGTTCTAACTTGTCTGGGGTACACCATAAACGAAAAGAAATCACAACTGGTACCCTGTCAAATTACATTCCTGGGAGCGAGCTTGAATACAGCTTCTTAGATGGCTTACCTTACGCCAGAAAAGCAAATTAATTTGGTAACCTATTTCAAACAAGTGGCCACAAAAACCCTGCCATCTGCAAGACAAATACTGTAAGCCTTGGGGTTCATGGCCTCCTGCATTCTTCCAATTCCATATGCAAGACTGCATATGAGGAAACCACAGTGGTATCTAAAAAGCCTATGGAGTCAACATTCTCACAGCCTGGACACCATGATTCCTATCATACCTTGCCTACGCCTAGAGTTCCTCTGGCAGAGGCCTGCCACCAAAACAAGGGACTACCATTCACACTACCCCCTGCTGCCCAAACCTTAACAGATGCATCAGACTATGCATGGGAGGCTCACCTGGCAGGGAGGTGCATTCAGACTATGCATGGGGGGCTCACCTCGCAGGGAAGTGCATTCAAGGCAAGTGGATCCCAAGTCAAATGCCACCTACATATCAATCAAAAAGAAATGTTAGCTGTACAGAATGCTCTGACAGCCTTCAAGGACTACATTCTTCCAGGACAACTAATGGTGAAGACTGACAACACCACAGTTATGTGATGCATAAACAAGCGGGGGGCACACATTCCTACCCCCTCTGCCTACTAGCCATGACATTGTGGAACACAGCCTTGAGCTCCCAAGTGCACCTACAAGCTCAATTCCTGACAGGAAAATTAAATACACTAGCAGACTGCCTAAGTAGAAACGTCGTGGACCCACATGAGCGGAAACTGGAACCAGGGATTTTCAACATGTTGACAAGCGAATGGGGGAGCCCAGAAGTAGATCTATTTGCCTCCCCCCAAGAACTACCAGTTGGACAAGTTTTGCACAAGGACTTCCCACAAACAAGTCTGGAAAGTGGATGCTATGTCTTTCAGCTGGAAAAACCTATGTCTATGCCTTCCCCCCGCTGCCTCTGCTCTCCCAAGTTCTAATAAAAGTCAAACAGGACAAACCAAGGATGATCTTGATTGCTCCAGACTGGCTACGCCAACACTGGTACCCACTCCTGCACATTGTGTTGCAGTTATCTCCATGGCACCTGCCTCAGACCCCTCCCCTGCTGTCCTAGCAGGAGAACCAATTCCTGCATCCTCAGCTTCCAACATTGAACCTTGTAGCCTGGCTAATCACTTAAATTCACCCTTATCCCTCTGCAAACCTGTGATGGATGTCATCTTAGAGTAAAGGAGACCTAGTACTAGAAAATCTTATGCTGACAAATGGAAAGGGTTATGTGCCTGGAACCAATCTCAAGGGATGAGCACAGCAGTGCCCAGTTTACCTCAGACTGTGCAATACTTAACTGAGATGCTTCAGAAGTGCCTGTCTTTTTCCTCCATTAAGATCCACGCCGCAGCCATGTCAGCTCATAACACAGAACCTACCCTTTTCTCTCATCCTCTGCTCAAGCAGTACCTCAGAGGGGCCAAAAACTTAAGACCACCCAGGAGAGCTCCAACCCCTGCCTGGGACCTTAACTTTGTATTGGAGAAACTCATTCTAGCTCCTTTCGAGCCAGCTGCTACTGCAGACTTTTAAAATTTCTTTCTAAGAAAGCCTTCCTTTTAGCAATCATTTCATCTAGAAGGATATCTGAATTACAGGCCCTTACGGCACTGGAGCCTTTCATCATCTTTCAGGCAGACAAGGTGTCACTCAAGACCATTCCATCCTTCATGCCCAAGGTGGTATCCAGTGTGGATCTTAATCAGTCTATTCATTTGCCAACATTCTTTCCCAATCCACAGAACAAAGGGGGAATGGATTCTGCATTCATTGGATGTGCACAGACTACTTGGATTTTGCTTGGACATGATTAAACCTCGAAGAAAATCTGAACTGCTGGTAGCATTTGCTGCAGCGGCAGTGTGGAAGGTTATTTCAAAACCATTTTTAAATGGGTAAGAAGCCATTGCATTCATTTTGGTGTAAGCACCATGGAAAACCTATCCCCCAAGTGATGAGATCTCACTCCACCAGGGCTGCATCTACTTCTTCAGCCTTTCTCAGAGGTGTTCCTACCAGGGACATCCTAGAGACTGCTACCTGGAGTTCTGTACATAACTTTCACCAAGCATTAGTTTGCCAATTTTCTCTAAATCCAGATCTGGCTTTGCCACTGCTGTGGTGCCAGGCCTTATAGCTTGTCCTAATGCTATATAAATTCCTCCTCCCAACAATAGCTTTGGGAATCTACCCAAATGTAATGACTGCAACAGTGAATACACTCTACCATCTACATCTATGGTAAGTGTACACAACTGTACTTTTAGGCCCAGACCACAACGTCCCTTGTCAGTTTTGTGCTTTGTTCAACACCTGAACTATTCGTCGTAGTTTTGCAGATGATTACTTTCATACTCATTCTGTGTACTCTGAAATGGCTTCGTCAAGCCATCCAAGTATCGATCTACCGAAAAAACGGAAGGATGAAGACAGATTGCATAGGTCCAAAACTGCTGATGACACTTCTAAGCTAGTTGCCAGTTCGCCGGTTACTCAGTAATGCACTTTTGCAGCCCCTGATACCTGCTACTTCAGATTCGCAGGCCTCTACTGAGACCCATTCAGAGTCCGGTATGCCGCAAAATGCTTTAGACTGTGGAAACTGTGGATGTCACTACCTTGCATGGGTCCGGAGCCGCTGTGCAGGCACTGGCTTCTGAGGGTGTATTCAGGCCTACTGACTCGCAAATTAAACTGACGCCATCTTCAAGGCCTAAAACTCTGTCCATGCCTAGAAAACAGACGCCAAGACCGCCTGGTCAGGCCCCTATGCCTAAAAAACAGAATGGCTGAAAACCTTATTAATCTAATCAGGGGAAGCCACCCTTCCTCCTCTGAGACCTAGGACTGATTTTCTTTCTGATTCTTCTGATCAGGATTCTGAAGTTTGTTTTTTCTGATGACCAGGATTTGCCCTTAACTACCTATGAGTACTCTGATGCAGAGGACTCCATTTCCTCTGCTTCCCCTCCAAAGGATTTCTCTCTTGGTGAAACCTTGCATACTGTTAGGGAGCATTTCTGCTGGGAAAGCCAGGATTGCTCTGACTCCAAAAAGAGGCTTAGGGAATTCTTACCCTACCTCAACACAGGCCTTTAGCTATTCCTCCTGTACGCGACATTGTAGATGATGCATTCTCAGAATCTAGCCTGGCCCCTGACTCTTCACTTCCTGCTCCCAGAAAACCTGTTTGGTATTACAGGGTTCCTGACTCTCAAGTTCCTCTTTAAAAATCCTACTGCGGATCCTGAGACAGTTTCACAGGGACCCAAGGGCATTAAGGCTACTACTGCCAAAAATCCTACCCCCTCTGATAGAGATTTCCTGCAAGTACAGCCTCCCAGATGTAGTAGGCATTGGCCCAGTAAGAGCTGGTCCTTTCCTGCCTCTTCCAGGCATTCTCAATCCAAACCCAGAACCAGCAGAACACCCAGGCTTCAGTCCCAAGGTACTCACAAGCCTAAGCAGTGGGGGGCTTCCACTTCCAAAGCAGAGAGTAGAAAGACCCCCCCCCCAATGGTAAACTGTCTTAATGACTTAACTATAAACCTTCCAAGCCCTGCTGAAATGACTGATCCTTTAGGGGGAAAGATTGCCCTGCATGCAAAAAATTGGGAACTCATTACCCAAGATATAAATGGGTTCTAAATATAGTTTTCCAAGGATACAAATTCAACTTCCACTCCTTACCAACCCCAAACGTTTAGCCAGACCTACCCCCAAATCAGTGGGCAGAGGCTCAAAAGCAAGTTCTCTCTTTTAAGCATCAGGGCGATTCAGCCTGTCCCAGAAGGAGAATGGGGGCTAGGTTTCTAATCTAGACTTTTCCTGGTACCCAGAAAAGACAATTCCTGGTGTTTTATCCTTGACCTGTCTAGCCTAAACACTTTTTGGTAATCCCAAAATTCATGATGCTAACTTGTGAACCTCTGCTATCTCAGAAAAAAACAAAAAAAAAAAAAAATCTTGCTTTTTTCCCACTTTTCTGAGATTTAAAAAAAGTTCAGTTACAGGCTTGCTGTTCTTGAACTGTTTTGTAAGTTTGTGAGGCCATTTTTGCTTGGGCTAAAGGAAAGTCTCTCTGTTGATCAGTGGCAGTGAAAAACATTGAGCTGCTTCCCTGCCCCCCCGTGGGAGTGGTTACTGACTTGAAACTGTAGTTTTATTGACCGTTTTGGGTCAATTCCTGGCTCTTACCAGCCCCTGCTATCAAGCACGCTTTAGCGCGGAGTTGCCACTAGAGCAGCATCGGGCAGCGCTGGTTTAACAAGGTTAAACTTTTTCTGGCTCCATAAAGTCTGTTCTTCATTTTTTCCCTTAGAACTGCTGTACTAGTAATCTAAACAGTATATCCCTTAACTAAAAAGCGCAGCACTTGTTCCTAAAAGCTTTTTTTTTTTCCTCCAAAAAAAAAAGCCCAGCACTTGTCTTAAAAGCATCTTCTTTTCAGGTTTGGCACTTCTGTATTATACAAAGTCCCTCACTAGCAACCCCCCCCCCAGGAGTACCCACTTTCTTACTAAGTCCTCTCTTATTCAGTTACACCCCTAACTTCTTAATTTCTCTAGCATGTCGAAGGGCCAGATGCTGGCGTCCTCTCCTGTCCAGTTGGTGAATTTGGGAATATTGAGGCAGTTACAATTGCCTCAAGTACACAGACAACCCTCTCTTCCTCCCACATAACACAAATACTTGCGAGAGATGCAGCTATTTAGCCAAACTGGAGGCTGAGCTCTCTCAACTCAGGACTGGCAAGACCAGACAGGAGGAGAAGGCAACTACACACACCACAAAACCAGTCTCACATAAAGCTATCACAACAATGAGTCAAACACATAAACACACAGACGTACTCGGAGGCTCTGAGCAAAAATTTACCTAAACAGCAGAGGCCTCCAAGGCAGACACCCAAGCAACTGCCACCTCATGACACAATACAGACAACACAAACCACAAAATCAGTGTGCAAAGCAGTCACAGCCCTTAAGGCCAAATACAACACCAAACATACTTGTCATAGGTGACTCCATAGTCAGACACACTGACATCCCACTCACAAGACTGAACAAGGAGAGGGTCACAGCAAGTTGCCTATCGGGCGCTAGAATCTGCCACATAACACAAGCACTCGGGTCACTCCACAGCAAGTACAAATATGACAGTCATTGTCCATGCTGGTGTGAACGACCTGAGACGTACCTCCCTGGACTACATGAAAAGAGACATAAAGGAGCTCTCTTATGTAGCCCAGGCAGGTATGACCCTGACCCGTATCTTTCCCTCACCAAGAATGATGCCACAACATAGAGACAAGATGATCAGCTTTAACAATTGGCTTAATTTCTGGTGTCATTCAAAGGGGATCCAGTGTCTTTCTGCCTGGGATGACATGCTTGACAAGCCACGCTGCTTTGCAAGGGACGGCTTGCACCTGTCACCCCTGGGATTCCGGATATTGGCTAAGGCTCTTGCCACCCCCATAGTGCCATTTTTAGGCAAGGCTCAAATTCTAAACCTACCACCCTAGAAAACAAAAATGGGAAGAAACTAAGGGTAATGCTGCTCAATGCCAGAAGTCTAAATCTCATAATGCATGCACTCGAGGCCCTTCTCAGTATGGAGAACATCGATGTCTATGCTGTGACTGAAACCTGGTTCAAGGCTCCTGAGAGCACCCCGGCACTATCAGGTTTTACCTCATATCATGCGTTCTGGCCCCAAAACCCGGACCACACCACAAAAGGAGGGGGTGTATCCATATTCATCAAGGATACCCACGCCTCCAGGTTGGTGGCAACGCACGAAGCATCGGAAATCATCCAGGTGCAATTAACCATAGCCAAAACTGCTCTACAATTTGTAGCATGCTACAGGCCACCCTCTCAAACTCAGGAACCCCACACAGCCTTCCTGAAGACACGGGAGGGTATAAATGTATCTCCAAACACCATTATATTGGTTGACTTCAACTACCCGAATATAGACTGGGAACATTACTCAAGCCCCAACTTTCTAGCCCAAAGGTTCCTGGAGTTCATAAATTCAAATGCCATGGAACAACTAGTCACCATTCCCACAAGAGGAGAAAATATACTAGATATCACAAACATGGGGACAAAATGCTCCACACTGGAAGTATATCCCTCATTGGTGAGATCAGATCACAAACTAATCTCACTGGAAATCCACATCCCGCCCCACCCCAAACAAAAAAGACCACAGTGAAGAACTTCTCTAAAGCAAACTTCACACTACTCAAGACTGGTGTGGTATCCTTCAAGGCCCCCGAGCCAGTGGAAACCACAACCCAAGCTGCGGAAGCCCTTACAAATGCCTTCTATGAACACCTCCAGGACTGCATGGATCAGGCAATCCCTAATAAAACCAATACTGTTTCCACCAAGGGCAAACGTCCAGTCTGGTGGACCCCAGCCATAAACAAACTTTACAATAAGAGGAGAAAGCTGTTACATGATGGAGCAAAATCCATAAAAGAGTAGACACCCTTTATCATTATTAGTAAAAAAAAAATACGAGCACTCATAAAATCATCCAAGGCCAACTTTGAGAGGAAAATTGCCATAGATTCAAAAGACAGTCATAAGGCCTTCAGCTATGTTAGAAACCTGGGTGGAAACTCCCAGATATGCTCAGAATTAGTCCATGTCAGACTCCAAGCCGGTCACAAATGGTGTCCCACAGGGCTCAGTCCTTGGCCCCCTGTTGTTCGGCATCTACTTCTCAGAAGTACAGGCAAACATAGGAGGACTATGGCTGACAAAAGTTTGCAGATGACTGCAAACTGGGCGCCATAGTGGAAAGTACATCGGACACAGATATCCTTCAGAGGGGTCTCACGGAAACTGATAGCTGGTGCCAGAGCCATGGCCTGAAGTTAAATGCCAAAAAATGTATAGTCATACCCTTCGGGAAAAACAAGGTAACCCCAAGCTACCATATAGGTGGCAATCCACTAAGCACAGAAGAGGTTATCAGGGACCTGGGGACCCAGGTTGACAGTGGCCTTTCTTTTGACACTCACATTGCTAAAGTGGTTAGAAAGACCTTCTACATTGCCCACCTGATCATGAAGGGATTCGCATCCAGATCAAGTGAGGTCATTGTTCCCCTGTACTCTTCACTCAGACCAATGATAGAGTACAATGCCCCATTCGGGATGTATCTCACCCGACACCTGCAGCAATTGGAAAGACCCCAAAAGTTCCTCACCAAAAGGATAAAGGGACTCCAAAATCTGTTATATGCTGCCAGACTGAAGAAACTCCAGCTCTATTCAGTCGCATATCGTCTGCTCAGAGGTGACCTGTGCCTGACATACAAGGCCATGTCCAACCCGGAATTAATGGACATGCTCCACCTCAAAAAATCCAAATCTACCAGATCCACTAGAGCAGGCGACTTAAACCTTAGCACGGATATAAATAGGACATGCTGGAGGGATAGATTTGTCACCCAGAGACTCCCTATGCTGTGGAATAAAATCCCGGTCCATGCGAGGCAGAGCACCTCGCTGGCTCTGTTCAAGAGAAATCTTGACCGGTGGATGGGAGATCGTAGGTTTACCCCGGGAATCATCTCTGTGTCACTGCTGGACAGAGGCACAACAAACTAATGGGCACAGTATTTTTTAACATAAGGGGTGGCGTAAGCCACAAAACTTTGGGCTAGGCTTATAAATGCCCTAGGGCAGATAGCCTAGTATAAACCTATGAACCTATGTTAATCAGCTGCTCCACATGCTAGGGAAAGATGCCTGGTTGGCAACACTGGATTTAAAGGAAGCCTACCTGCACATCCCAATAATGATATCTTGCAGAAGATACCAAAGCTTCACAGCAGGCTTCATGCACTATCAGATGTTCTTCGTGTTTCTCTATTGCAGTCATTACGCTTGGGTTATCCTGCTGGCAGGCAACCCTCAGTCGGCCTGAATTCCAAAGTCTAGGTCCTGCGTCTGTTGCGGTCGCCTCTTCCCTGACGTCAGTGTGCCAGGGGTATAAAAGATGCACCTGACGCCATTTTCTTGTCTTTCTTGCCGCGCGGTGACCGAAGCAGAAGCAGTTCGCAAGTGCTGGTCGGCTGACTCCTGAGATTTTCGTGTTCGAATTTCAGATCTGAAGTCTTCATTAAAAGCCAAGTACCTCGTTGGGGAAAACTTTTTTCTTGCTCCAGACAGATGTCAGAAAAAGTTAATTGTATTTCTTGTGGGAAGCAAATACCTCGTAAGGACTTTCATTCTTACTGTATTCCTTGCCTAGGCCCTGACCACAACGTTGCTAGTTGTCTGTTTTGTGCTAGATTTAACCAGCGCACTATTAAGCATTGGTACGATTTTGCATTTCACTGTTTTGGCAGAAGATTTAATTACACTATGCCGTCGGATAGCCATCTGATTACTGGAATTCACAAGAAACACAAAGAAAAGGACCGGCATCCGAGGTCTAAAACAGACTGAGGCTTCCTCTAAGCAAGTCACTGGTTTGCCGGTTCTCAGTGAGGTGCTTTTGCAGCCCCTGACGCCTGCTACTTTGGACCCGCAGGCCACTACAGCCTCTCAAGTGGAGTCGCCTAGGCTGCTGGAAGCTCAAAGTATTGGACCTTCAGGCACTATTCCCTCAGATGGGGTCCGGAGCTGCTGAGCAGGCATCGGCTTCTGAGGGTGTTTTCAGACCTACTCAGTTATACATTAAAGCGACTCCAGCTACAAAGGCAAAGACTACAGCACGTTTAAAGACAAGTACAACTGCCTCATGGTCAGGCCTTCATGCCCAAAAAACTGATGCTTAAAATGGCCTAGGCAAGAGACAGAATATGAATCTTCATATCAGGTTTCCATTTCATCTGGTTCCTCTTCTGATCAAGAATACTCTCTTCCTCCCTGTGAGGATTCTTATGCTGAAGAATCCGTCCCTTCAGCTTCTCCTTCGGAGGATTACACTTTTGGGGAAACCTTGCATACCATGAGGGAACATTTCCACTGGGAGAGTCAAGATTATTCAGAATCTAAGAAAAGACTTAGAGACTTCCTTTTACTCCCACAACACAGGCCCCGAGCTGTTCTACCTGTTAGACATTGTAGATGTATTTTCAGAGTCCAGTCTGACCCCTGACTCCTTACCTCCAGCTCCTGTTAAGCTGGACAGGTACTACAGAGTTCCTGACTCTCATAAATTCCTTTTCAAAAACCCCGCTGCTGACCCAGAAACTATCTCTCAGGGTCCCAAAGGGGGTCAAGGCATCCACTGCTAAAAACCCTACCCCCTCTGACAGGGAGGGATTCTAGGGCATTGGACAGATGGGGGAAGATTTACACCTCTGCTACCTTGGGTTTAAGGGCTTTAAATTGCCAGTTTCATATGCTTCAATATCAACAATAAATTACGCCACTGCTTAAACAGAAAATGTTAATTTCTGAATGTGCAGAAAACAAAGAAATGCAGGATTTATTGCATGCAGCTGAACAAGTTGGAAAGCATATTTTGCCATGTGGTTTTGATTCTTTGGAGGCCTCCTGCGAGGGCCGCTGTTACGGGTTCTGTCACCAGGAAGCATGCTTGGTTAAAGGAACAAAATCTGCCTGACCATGTCAAAGCAAAATTATTAGATCCTCCATTACAGCATGATACCTTGTTTGGTGTTAAAGCAGAGGAGGTTTTAAAGAAAATGGAGGACAAAGCTAAATCTATGCAAACTGTTAAGGATTTCTTACAGGTACAGCCTCCAAGATTTAGCAGCCACTGGCCTACAAAGAATTGGTCCTTTCCAGTGTCACAGACCACAAAGGGGCAGAGAGACACCCAAGAGCCAGATCCCAGCCCCAAGGTTTGTACAGATCTAAATAATGGGGTGCTTCTACCTCCAAAAGTGGAGAAAACAAATCACAGCCATACAGGAAACAGTCCCAATGACTTCCCCCTGCCTGCACCAAGCACTTATCTTCTGGCAGCACCTTTAGGGGGAAAACTAGCACTTTTTTCAAAATTGGCACATAACCCAGGATAAATGGGTCCTAGACAGTGTCACAAGGCTACAAGTTTCACTTCCATACTCTGCCAAGAACAAATGGCCAGATCTGCCAAAACATCAATGGGCAGAGGCGCAAAAACAAGTCTCATCCCTCATGGACATGAGAGCCATTCAGCAAGTGCCAGAGCAAGAGCAGAGACAAGGATTTTATTCAAGACTGTTCCTCGTACCAAGAAAGGACAAGACCTGGAGACCAATACTGGACCTATCTATTCTAAACGCATATCTGGATATACTGAAATTCAAAATGTTGACTCTACAGCAGCTTCTGCTCATGCTGGGCAAGAAGGCTTGGCTTGTGACTTTAGACCCAAGAGGCATGTCCCAATCAGACAAACATGCATAAGATACCTCCTATTCAAAGCTGGCTCAATGCACTACCAATTCTCTGCACTGCCCTTTGGCTTATCTACTTTGCCCAGGGTCTTCACAAAGTGCCTGACACCAGTACTTGCATTCTGCAGACAGAGGAATACAAAATATCCTTACTTGAACGGCTGCCTCATTCAAGCGGAGAGCAAGGACTTTCTACTACAGCATCTGGCGTTTGTAAAGACATTTCCAACAGGCCTAGGGTACACAGTCAATGAAAAGAAATCAAAACTAGTACCCTCTCAAGAGTTAATATTCCTGGGTGCAAGCTTAAATACAACTGCCCAGATGGCTCATCTCACGCCAGACAAACTAAGGCAACTGACTACATATTTCACACTGTTGGCAACAAAGGCCCAGTTATCTACAAGAAAAATTCTGCAGGCTTTGGGCTTCATGGCATCCTGCATTCTACTAATTCCATATGCGAGACTGCATATGAGGTAACTTCAGTGGTACCTAAAAAGTGTTTGGGCTCAACATCACAGCAGCCTGGAAACAATTACCCCCATTCCCTGCCTGCAACAGGAGCTCCGATGGGTGAAGGCTTGTCACCAGAACAAGGGACAGCCATTCACTTAACCCCCAGCCAGGAAGATATTAACGGATGCATCAGATGATGCCTGGGGGGCCCACATGGCAGGAAGACGTATTCAAGGCACATGGTCCACAAACCAAATGCATCTACATATCAATCAAAAAGAGATGCTAGCTGTTCAGAATGCCCAGACAGCCTTCAAGGACCTACTCCATCCGGGACAGCTACTGATACAGACAACACCACGGTCATGTGGTATATAAACCAAACAGAGAGGCACTCATTCTTACCCCCTTTGCAGACTAGCCATGACTTTGTGGGACAAGGCATTGACTTACAAAGTACATCTGCAGGCACAGTTCCTGCCAGGAAAGATAAATACTCTGGCAGACGAATGAAGCAGAAACCTCATGGATCCCCACAAGGGGAAATTGGATCCACAAGTCTTCAGCATGGTAAGGAAATGGGGATGCCCGGATATAGATCTATTTGCCTCTCCTCACAACTACCAACTAAAAAGATTCTGCACAAGGACTTGTCACAGACAAGCATGGAAACTGGATGCCCTGTCTTTCAGCTGGAAAAGCTTAGCAGTATATGCCTTTCCTCCACTGCCTCTCCTCCCCAAGGTACTCCTAAAGGTCAGATGAGAAGCCAAACATGTTACTGCTTGCCCCAGACTGGCCCCGCCAGTGCTGGTATCCAATCCTAAGGAAGTTGTCTCAAGGCCCAGCTTGGACCTTGCCTCAAATACCTTATCTACTGTCCCAACAAAACAATCAGATCCTGCACAGCCAACTCAGGACCTTAAATCTGGCAGCATGGCAGATAATGTAGTCATACAAAACGCACCTCTCACTAAAGCTGTGATGGATGTCGTTTTGGAGGCCAGAAGGCCTAGTACCAGAAAATCTTATGCTGGAAAATGGAAAGATTCTGTGCCTAGAACCAGGCACAAGGAATTGACACAGCAGTACCAAATATTCCTCAGATTTTGCAATACTTGAGATGCTGGACAAAGGCCTATCCTTTTCATCAATTAAAATTCATGCCTCTGCCATTTCGGCTCATTACAATACAAAGCCACTAATCTTTTCACATCCTTTAAGGCAGTACCTCAGAGGAGCCAAAAATTTAAGGCCTCCAAGACCATCACCAATACCTGCATGGGACCTCAACTATGTCTTGGAAAAACTCACCCTGCCTCCTTTCGAGCCAGCCGCTACATCTGATATAAAGTTTTATCTTGGAAAACAGCTCTGCTCCTAGCAGTAAACTCTGCAAGACGAGTCTCCGCTACAGACACTTCTGGCTGTGGAACCTTTTATCATTTTTTATCCAGACAGGGTTTCTCTGAGGACAAACCCGACATTTATGCCTAAGGTAGTGTCCATTGTGGCCCTTAACCAAACTATTCATCTGCCTACTTTTTATCCAAACCCACAGAATAAGGGGGAGAGAATTCTTCAATCTTTGGACATGCACAGACAGCTACGCTTCTTGAACAGAACCAAAGCTTTCAGAACGACAGCAGCTACTAGTGGCATATGCTGCAGGACCACAAGGAAAGGCTATCTTAAAGCAGACTATTTCACAGTGGATAGGCCACTGCATTTGTTTCTGCTATTCACAACATGGCAAGCCAGTGCCTAAGGGCATTAGGCCACATTAAACCGTAGCAGCAGCCACTTTAGCTTTCCTCAGGGGAGTACCAACCAAAGACATTTTAGAGGCTGCTACCTGGAGTTCAGTGCACACCTTTACAAAGCACTATAATTTATCACTCTACTCTAAATCCAAGGCAGGCTTTGCCACTGCAGTTCTGTAGGGCCTCATAGCCGCTCCAAATGCTATTTAGCTCCAGCCTCCCAACCATAGCTTTGGGATTCAGCCCAAGTGTGTAAAGACTGCAGCAGTGAAACACGAAGAACATAGTACAGTTTTGTACACTTACCATAAATGTAGATGTTCGACTGTATTCACTGTTGCAGTCCAGGTTACCCACCCACCATCCCCCATATCTTTGCTGGAACTTATCTGCACTTCTCTAATCTATACAACCTATGTGGTGTATTTGCTTGTAGATGAAGGTATAATATATATTTGGTGCATGCATGTTTTATTGACATATTTTTAGCGTACCCTTTTGGGGGCACCTGACATCAGGGGCAAGAAAAATTGAAGAAAATGGCATCAGCTGCATCTTTTATACCCGTGGTGCACTGACGTCCGGGAAGAGGCGATAGCAACAGACGCCGGACCTACTCTTAGGAATTTAGGCCTACTGAGGATAGCCTGCCAGCAGGATAACCCAAGTGTAATGACTGCAACAGTGAATACACTCTAACATCTACATTTATGGTAAGTGTACAAAACTGTACTTTCTCTGCACTGCCCTTTGGCTTACCTACTGCGCCCAGGGTATTCACAAAGTGCCTAGCTCCAGTCATTGCATTTTTCAGGCAAAGAAATATTCAAATATACCCATACCTGGACGATTGTCTAAATCAGGCAGAAAGCCAGGACATACTATTAAATCATCTGGCATTTGTAAAGAAATTGCCAACGTCTCTGGGGTATACCATAAACGAAAAGAAATCTCATTTTGTACCCTGCCAACAAATTATATTCCTGGGAGCAAGCTTGAATACAACTTCCCAGATGGCCTATCTCACGCCAGAGAAACAAGTTCATTTGACAGTCTACTTCAAACTACTGTTCAAAAAGACCCAGCTTATCTGCAAGGAAAACACTGCAAGCCCTGGGGTTCATTGCCTCTCTCAATCTACTAATTCCATATGCAAGACTGCATACGAGGAAACTACAATGGTATCTATGGTGTCAGCATTCTCAGGATCTAGAATCAGTTATTCCTATCATACCTTGTCTACAGATAGTTCCCTCGGTGGGCAGAGGCCTGCCATGAAAACGAGGGACTGCCTTTCACTCTACCCCATGACACTCAAACCCTAACAGACCCATCAAATTATGCATGGGGGGATCACTTGGCAGGGCAGTGCATTCAGGGCAAATGGAACCCAAATTGGATGCACTTGCAGGTCAATCAAACAAATGTTAGCTGAACAGAATGCTCTGACAACCTTCAAGGACCACATTCTTCCAGGACAATTATTGGTAAAGACTGACAACACCACTGTTCATGAACAAGCAGGGGGGACCCCACTCCTACCCTCTCTGCAGACTTACCATGGCTCTGTGGAACACAGCCTTGAGCTACCAAATGCACCTACAAGCTCAGTTCCTGCCAGGAAAGCTAAATACACTGGCAGACAACCTAAGCAGAAATCTCATGTGCCCACATGAGTGGAAACTGGAGCCAAACATATTAAACGTGTTGAGAAACAAGTGGGGGAGCCTTGAGATAGACCTGTTTGTCTCCCCCAAGAACTACCAGTTGGACAAATTCTTCACAAGGACTCCACACAAACAAGCTTGGTAAGTGGATCCCCTGATGATGTTCGTGTTTCACTCCAGCAGTCATTACATTTGGGTTAATCTGCTGGCAGGTTGCCCTCAGTCAGCCTGAATGTCAAAGTCTTGGGTCCTGCGTCGGTTGCTGTCTCCTCTTCCATGACGTCATGTCATCAGGGGTGTAAAACATGCAGCAGACGTCATTTTATTTAGTCTTTCTTGCCACGCTGTGCCCAAAGCAGAAGCAGTTCGTAAGTGCTGATTGGCAGACTCCTGAAATTTTCGCATTTGAGTTTCAGAACCGAAGTCTTTAAAGCTAAGTACCCCGATGGGGAAACTTTTTCTTGCTCCTTACCGATGTCAGTTAGTTAATAATTGCATTACTTGTGGGAAGCAAATACCTCAAGGATTTTCATTTGTACTATATTCCTTGCCTAGGCCCAGATCATAACGTGCTTTGCTGTCTGTTTTGTGCTAGATTTAACCAACGCACTAAAGCGTCTGTATATCTTCGCTTCAAAATATTTTGGAAAGAGATTTAAATACCCTGAAATGTCTGATAGCAATCCAACTACCGGAGTTAACAAAAAATGCAATGAAAAGGACAGAGACAGAGGTCCAAAACCAATGAAGCTTCTCCTAAGCCAATCGCTGGTACTCGGGCGCTTTCTTAGCCCCTGATACCTGCTACTTTTGAGTCGCAGGCCTCTACCGAGACTCATATGGAGTCCTGCATGCCATGAGATTCTCAGTGTATTGTACCCACGGATGTCTCTCCCTCGGATGGGTCCGGAGCCGCTGAGAAGGCACCGGCTTCTGAGGGCGTTTTCAGGACTCAGCGTTTCTATATAAAGCAGACGCCAGCTTAAAAAATCAGGGGTTCCCAACCTCCCCCCAGGCAAGACACTCATGAATCTTCAGATCAAGGTTTCTATTTCTTATGATTCCTCTTCTGATCAGGAATTTTCTATACCACCCTATGAGGATTCAGAGGAATCCATCCCATCTGCATCTCCTCCTGCAGATTATTCTTTTGGAGAAAACCTTGCATACTTTGAGGGAACATTTTCATTGGGAGAGTCAAGATATCTCAATCAGAGGCTTAGGGATTTCCTTCTTCCACAGCATAGGCCTTTGGCTATACCTCCTGTATTAGACATCGATGTGTTTTCGGAATCAAGCATGGCTCCAGATTCCCTACCTCTGGCTCCTAGCCAGACAGATATTACAGGGTTCCTGACTCCCACAAATTTTTATTCAAAAATCCTGGTGCTGACCCTAAAACTATCTCATAGGGTCCCAAAGGTGTAAAGGCCTCAGCTAAGAATCCTACCTCCTCTGATAGAGATTCCAAGGTGCTGGATAGATGGGGAAAGAAGGTTTATACATCTGCAACCTTTGCAATTAGGGCCTTAAACTGCCAGTTTCATATGCTTAAGTATAAACAGCATATTATGGTATTATTGAAACAGAAAATGATGATTTCTGGATGTGTGGAAAATAAATAATTACAAGAATTATTGCATGCAGCAGAACAGGTTGGAAAGCATACTTTGCGATGTGGTTTTGATTCCTTGGAGGTCTCCTGCAGAACTGCAGTTACTGGATCTGTGATTAGAAGGCATGCTTGGCTCAAGGAGCAAAATCTGCCTGATCATGTTAAAGCTAAATTGTTGGATGCACCTATACAGTGTGATATTCTGTTTGGTAATAAGGCAGAAGAGGTTTTAAAGAAAATGGAAGACAAAGTTAAGTCTATGGAAACTAAAAGACTTAAAATTGCAGCCACCAAGATTCAATCGACAATGGCCTACAAAAAATTGGTCCTCTCCTGTGTCCAACAGAGCCTCATGGGGCAAATCCAGGTGCTCAAATGGCTCTAGATACCAATCACAGGGTTCTTACAGTTCAAAGCAATGGGATGCCTCTACCTCCAAATCTGGAGGAAAAGCAAAATCTTACAGTAAACTGTCTCAATGACTTCCCTCTGCCATCACCACGCACTTAAGTTTGGCAGCCCCCTTAGGGGGAAAACTAGCACGTCATGCTCAAAATTGTCAGCTAATAACACAGGACAAGTGGGTATTAAACAGTGTCCCAGGGATACAGATTTCATTTCCATACCTTGCCATTTCCAAATGGTTGGCCAGATCTGCCACAAAATCAATGGGCAGAGGCACAGAAACAAGTTACGTCCCTCATGGATATGGGGTCTATTCAGCCAGTACCAGAA